>NW_028277514.1:0-55659 GCF_059751315.1 Micrasema longulum
TACGACGGCTGTCCACCGCATCACCGTTCACTACGGCCGTAAAGATACGGGCACCGCTGTCCTAGGAAACCCTAGCTTTAGTTAACTTTAGTTTGTATTCCCACGAAAAAAAAAATATAAATTACCAATCCAGTAAATTTTCAAAATTAAAATCTTATACTTATAAATAAAATGTAGGTATACCCATCCTCCATGGTCCGAAAGCCACGAAAGCAGTGGCCCTCTAATGATAGCAGCAGCAGCCTCAACTACTCCGGAAAGATCTGGAGTTGCTCGCGGCTCAATAGCTAGGGCTCCACACACTGCCATCAACGATACAACCTAGAAAAATGGATAGCTTGTTAATCAAACATTCCGATCTTTTCTGAAATAATGGCCAGAATTTTGGTTAAAATTAATCCTTGTATGCAGTCAATGAATAACTGGAGGAGTATAATTGGGGAAAAAGTTGACACAGATATTCAATATTTTCTGTAGATATTAGAAACCATTTAATTAAGAATTTCATAACCTCTGGCATCTGCTCATGCCAAAAACCATCATGTTAACAAAACAATGTTCACTCTTTGTGTCTTACTCTGATGCATTGTGTATAAACTTGTTCAAACAGACACATTGTGATAGCTTCGGAGCTGACTGATATAGTGAGAAAAGAAAACTTGCACAAATATATTCATGTTTATCGTATTTTTTATGATTTAACTTTTTATACATTGGCAGGCTTATCGCCAAATTGCATTTCTTCTAATCAACCAATAAATTAAGAGATATTATTTTTACAGCTTTAGCTTCAAAACATGTTTGAAAAATACAATAAAATAAATACAAAAATAGAATTAGCAATATGGGTAGGTATATAAATTAATTTACATTGATACTAGTCAATGGGAGAGAAAAAAAAGAGAGATTAAGGAAAAGTAAGGAGATTGTTAAGGAGAACACAGTTACTGTGGAAACATCTTTGATAGAGGATAGGGATGATTCCACAGTCAAGCCGCATGGGCAACTATATAAGTTAAAGGAGAAGAAGGAATTGCGGGTGGGAATTAACTCTTGTGTGGCCGTGATGTCACACTGGTCTACATAGGATATAAGAATTGATATATATCTCTTTTTTTTTAAATGATGAAGTTGTATTTTTTATAATCTTCAAATGGACATTTTCACATCGGATTTAAAAGTAAAATTTGTATAAATATGCTGGATACAAAAAAATATTTGTCCTTGCTATGCGAAGAACGAATGTTACGCTTGTACAGCAACAAATACTGTATAAGAGAGAGCTTGAAAAAAGAACTCATAACAAGGAAGACAGTGACGTTGTTTTGTGGCCGGTGTTTTTGTGAAAAAGATTCAGTCGGTTATTGGCAGTGACTTGGGGAGGACGTAAATAAAATGATCGGCGCATTTGTGGTTTTTCGTTTATTTTACTATAACAGGGCTAAATTATATTTTTATTTTTATAAATTATGGAAAGGGAAATTGACAGTATATGGTTTTTTGCTTGAGGTAACACAATGTTATATTACCGCGCCCAAATGAATTTTTCAGCACAACCTTTTAAAAGTTAAGAGAGTGCTTTGAGAATAAGAATGAAAACCATGATCTGATGAGCGTTGAAATTTTTGATGGAGTCATATAATATAGCAGCGGTGGTCGACCTGTAGATCGTTGCAATCAGGACTGTGAATCGCGAAAAGGCAAAGATTTTTCAAAGTGTTACAGAAAGATGACGACCTTCAAGATTTTTTTAGCTATTATTTATTTATCAATTATTTATTTATTTACTAACGCACTTAGTACATTAAAAAATGACAAAAACTAAGGTATAGATAGATATTGCACGCACAACGAAATTGATAAGTTGAAAAATATGGTTCCTACTTAGTGTGAAATTTAACCAATACTCACCCTAGATGAGTATTTTCGAAATGTTTGATTTTACACTGCAATATTTCATTGACTGGATGGACTGGATCCTGGACATGGACTGGATCCTGACGTGAATGACTGCAGTCACTGACACCTTTCTTTCACATAACAGACGATTGAGATTTTTTGCATTTGGTGTTCCAACACAGTGCTCTATGCACCATTGGGTTCAAATAGAGTTATAATAATTGCTAGATCGCACCGACATCGACACTGGACAGTAAAAAGTAGACCTAAGGCTCTGATCTAGTGGCCACCCCTGGTATTTAGGAGCGTTAGGACTATAAAGTACAGTGAAAAGAAGTAAGAGTATTTTAATGGACGATATATATTTTTACCTTTCCCCATGTGATGTCATCTTTGAACAGTTCGACTCCGATTCCGTACACCAGGTCCGGAGCGTCGGGAGCGTCTGGTTCCGTGGCGAGGGCGGCGTGTCTGGCCAGGGCGGAGTACAGGCGGGGCTTGCTCCTCTCTAGCAGGCGGCCGAGATGGGAGATACGGGGGAACACGGTCCTGGCTCCCGCCCACGGCTGGGCCAGCTGGGCGCAGCACGCGGCCCTCGCCTCCGCGTTAGTGCCGGCCGCGGCGCCCGCGAGGCGAATCCGGCTGCGCATGTACAGAGCACATATGGTCTTACCTGAAAAACAGTCAGTAACCATTTAGGCATTTTTTACGGGCCGGTTTCACGGTTTAGCTTTTTTTTTCTTCTTTTTCTTTTATTAACATGCATTTATTCTAATAAATAAATAACAAGGAAGTTCAGTGCTACGGGAAATCAGACATAAAAAATATTTTCTAACACGCGCTAAAAATTAGAGCATTTAATTGTATTTTGGAATTTATCAAAAATGTACCTTCGAAAAAATTAATCAAAATGAACTGCGTCACAGGTTCTTAAGAATCAACCAATGATAGAGTGGTGTGATCGGTTTCGGGAAGCCAACTCACCAATCAGCAGAACACTCCGTCCAGAACTTGTGACATTACGGGCGGGGGAAATTTCAAAATTACAAAACTTAAAAAAAAAAAAGCGCTGATAACAAGATACATTTTTTTTATTGACTTAGTTTGATTGCTTATTAACCCTTCAATGCCCAAATTTTCTAATTCTAACTAAAACATATTTTTATGTAGGTATGTTTTTTTATTCAAATACTGGGGAAAAAAAATGAAAAAAAAAAGTTTAGTTTTTCAGTTTTAATTTCATATTTTAGTTTATGAGGACAGTATGCAACATCGGGTATTAAAGGGTTAAAAATACAAGAATGTAAGGAAAACAAAAAAAGAAAAAAAACAAAGAAATCACCCTTTGAACTTTAGCTAAATTACACTATTGACAGAATACGTGCAACTGACATTTTATTTCAAATTTTATCGAAAAACTTTACCCTGGTGGCGACTTTTTAAAATAAATTATAATGGCTAGTATGTATACAATAAAATAAACTAGTCGCCGAGTGATAAACATGTTTAAAATCACTTTTATACACCGATTTTTGGTATGTTGTAGATCGTCTACATTGGGCATTGTAGGGTTAATAAGTTTTTTTTAAACTACTGAAATTCCTTATTGAATTTTCTATGTCGCGTGCATATTTTGTAAGCTGTTTTTCTTCATTTTTACTATTTATTTTTTTAAATTCCTAAATTAAAACCAAAAAAGATATTTACATGAACAAATAAATTAATGACCTTGCTCTACAAGACTGTCCTTCTCTGACGGCCTCCCGAGCCCGAGGGTGTTGGATACATTGGAGAGGCGGCGGACCACCGACTCCGGGACCAGCGCGCTCAGCCGGCGGCCGGCGCCCCCCGCGCCCCCTGCCAGCGCGGGGGCGCCGCCGGGCACGCCCAGCGTGCTGAGGCGCCGCGCCCCCGCCCCGGGCGCGCCGGGCACGCCCAGCGTGCTGTAGCGCCGCGGGCTGACGGGCACGCTCAGGCGCCGCGCGCCCAGCATCTCGCTCGGGTCGCCGCTCATCATGGCTACAAAATAAATAAACATTTTTTTAGTAAATCAAAATAAAAACGTAACCACATAGCGACTTTAATATGTTTACCGGTTTCGACACGTACCCGTCTCTTCCCTAAGACGCTTATTACACACTATCATGCAAATATCATCATACACCTTCACCATGGTAGTTATAAAAACTATAAAAAATATAAAAACCAACGTGCTGATATGATACATCCTATTACAAGCTAACACTAGCATGCACAGAGTTAATGAAGTATGTACGCTTATATTTATGTATTTAATTGTATTTTTACATTTAATGTAAACTTAATTTTTTTTTTCTTCTCTTTTCTTCTCTTTTGTTTTTTTTAATTTCTTCAATATTGTTTTTTATTTATAGGAAAAATATTCGTATACCATATTTGCCGCAACAAATCGGTTTCTTAGAACAGGCATTTGCCCATATAGGTATAGGAACCGATTGCAACATTAGGCGTATTAATATTTCTGGCTTGCCGACCCTTCATATACTGAGCCTACTCCTAGTACTAGCAGAATTTGCCAGAGTGTTTTTTGTGCCATTTTGTAACATTGTATGTATAAACTAATAAATAAATAAATAAATAAATAAAAATGCCTCTAAATATTTATAACTATCATCATACCATCTGATATTTTCTATATTCCTAACTTTTAAAACTAACCATCTGAAACAATCTACCATCCCTCGTATACGTGAAGAATTTAACAAGAATTTTAATAGTCCAGATATATTTTACACTCCATATAATAGGTACAGAAGATACCTGATAGGCTTGATTCAGAATAACAGAGAATACAAGTTTTGTCTTTTTTTGCTCTTTATTTATCGTCAACAAACCAAATGCAATTTTACACTCCTACCCTCCTTCATTCATCCTCCACCACTTCTCATCACTTCCCTTCTTTTTCCTTCCCACAATATGCTTGTTTTGACCCTATTTTTTGTATTTTAATTAATATGTATAACATTGTTTCAATTATTTATAATTTAATATGTCCCTCTCTATGTACTTTGGCAGGCAGTTGGTAAAATAAACCAATGCCGAACACTCCTCTAGTGGAACGGAAGGCCTGTTGACTACTGCCAACAGGCCGGATTCTCCTGAAGAGTTTTAAGTGGTTTCCTCTCCACATGAGCAAATGCTAAGAAGTTCTCGATTGGCCCACATGAGCATATCCTTCCTGATCCCAACAGTTTAGATAAATTTAAAGAAATTTAATTGCAGAAAAATCCACTTTTGAAATATAAACCTTGTATATTATAAGCAAGGTAAATAATAAAGCAACTCCCAAATAATTTTTTTTAAATATTACTTTGGACATTGACATTTTTCACGTCTCTGAGGGAGGTTTTCGTTACAAGATTCTCTTACTTTTTTAACATATTATTCTCTGGATATTATGTATACTTATGTTATATTTTTATATACTTATGTTATATTTTTATATATACCTAATTTTACCTTATTATTTCTATATGTATGAATTAAGATATTCCATTTTGTAATGTACATATATATGAATAAATAATATTGAAATGTCGGCCTCGTGGTGTAATAGTCAGCGCGTTTGCCTACCATGCAAGAGGTCTCGGGTTCGATTCCCGACATGGTTGATACAAAATGTTTATTTAAAAAGGGTGTTTTTACAGTAGAATATTTCATAGTCCCTAGACTGGTACCTGAAGCGTAAGACTGATCATCTTGCCTTCATGTAACAACAAATGATCCAGATACGCTGCGATTGGTGTACCAATGCAGTGCCCTATGCACCATTGGGTGCGGAAAGGGAATGATGATGATCATTGAATTTTTTAGATAGTTTTAACCATCGCATTATCTATAAAAATTAAGGTAATAGGTAGATGTAATTGGATAGCAGGCCCTACTATTTATGTATATAGTATATTTAAAATATCGTCTATGTACAATAATGACTAAAAGTCGTGTCTATTTTAATTGTCAAATATCTCCTTGTTCTTTCTATTTATATTAATATATGTATATATTTTTAATTTATGTTTGTTTTAATTTTCTTATTTTTATTAGTTTTTACGTTTAATTTATGAGCTCGCCAGCATAGATGTTCATCCATTAGTATTCCTAGATTTTTTATAGATTTCCTGTATTGGATATTGGTACCATTGACATTAAGATAATTAAGAGAAAATACATCCAACTTACTAAGCAATCTTTGACCACCCGCAAACATAATTTGTGTTTTAGATGGGTTTATAAGTAAACCATACTCCTTTGTTCATGTTGACACTGTATTTAGTATATTAGACATCTATTATATTGCTTCGCTGGTGCTTTCAGGTCTGCAATGAAGATATAGTTGTAAATCATCTGCATAGAGATGATATGAACACTTTAGACATTCTGCTATCGGATTAGTAAAAAGGGAAAATAGTAATGGTGATAAAACTCCACCTTGAGGTACTCCAGCGACAATATCCACCCATTTCGATTGATGGTCTGGTGATGTCCTGATGCATTGTTTTCTAGCTCGTAAATATGATCAAAACCATCCTGTCACCGGTTGTCATATTTAGTATTTTGAGCCTAGCTAACAAAATATCAAAATCGACAGAGTTGAACGCACTGCTGAAGCCAAGTAATGTTATCAAGGTTAGCATTTTGCTATTCATTGCGTATATCACCTGTAACCTTGATTAAAACGGTAGTTGTGCTATGGCCCGCGCGAAGCCCTGATTGATTAGGATCAAGAAGTTTATCGCGGCCTCCGTGGTGTACTGGTTCCGGGTTCGATTCCCGGTGAGAACACAAAAATGTTAATATGATTTTTCTGAAACCTGGGTGTTCGTTGATGTAATTCACCACTGGAATTGGGTCTCCTGGGTCTGTTGTGGTGCGAAAAAATAAATATATTTGACAATAAATAATTATTAAACTGATTATAGAGGTGTTCATTAAACCCTGTCACATCCGAAACCACGATGATCAGTATAAGCAAGTAGACACATTGGCACATTAAAATAATTTTTTAGAATGAATAAAATTTTAAAAAAATTAAATATCAAAAAAAAACAAATGGTTGTTTACTTCTGCAGGGGAGAAACGAGGGGGGGGAGTCTGATACGCCGATAAATGTGCGGCCGCGCTCACTTCGCTTCTCCCCTGCAGAAGTACACAACCATTTGTTTTTTTTAAATATATTTTTTTGAATTCTTTGACCTAAATATTTTTTTTTAATATGCTAATATGTCTTCTTGCCCATACTGATCATCGTGGTTTCGGTTCGGATCTGACAGGGTTTAAAGAACACCCTGTATACAACTCGTTTGGTGACTTTTTTTATTTATTTAACTTAGTTCTATGATAAACATAGTCTAATATATATTTAGAACCCAATATTTACATCTATACTTATTCTAACATTATTTATCCCAACTAACCTAATTTAAAATATTCAAACTGTTCAATATTTACACTTATTTACCTACTTTTTACAATATTTACAATTATTTACCCATGTATATTCACTATTTAAAATATATAACCTAGTATTTTTTTACACGTTGCGCCGGCAATATCTTTTAAGTGACATTTTTTTTTTAAGGAGATAATTTAAACAATGTATCTTTTGATATGGATTTTATTTTTAAATACATTTTTATTCGTGACAAAAAGGAAAAATACGTAATTTTATTTTGACAAAATATTTGACTATATTTTGTTGAAACGAAATTGTGAAATTTTAATGAAAAGTCAAAAATACTTTCAAAAAAATAAATCACTGAACAGATATTGCCGACGGCGGCGCAACGAAAATATACTCTTTACATTTAATGAAGCAATAAATATGTTCATCCCTAAAGCTAACTTTATCCGACCAAAGTTTCCAGAATGGTTCAGTCCGTATTTAAAAAAACTTAATATTTGAAAAAAAAAGAAATCACAAATTATATAAATCAACTGGCAACCAAATAAATAAACTACCAAATATTTTCCCAATTGAGAGAAATGGTAAAAGCGGAAACAAGAATCTGTTACAGTGTCTTTATTAGCAATACTGAGCAGATGATAAACGACGACCCGAAAAAGTTTTGGAAGTTTGTCTCGGATAAGCGTAGCGATCACCATATACCGTCAATTATGTTCCTCAATGACGGACGAGCAACTAATGGTGCCGACATTGCAAATCTTTTTGCAACTCATTTCTCATCTGTTTTTGTAAATAATAATTCCTCATTCTGCACTATCCCATTACACTATTCAAATACTGTATAATTATTATTTGATAATTATTATTATGCTGAAATAGAGTCAATGTTAAATATTTCTAGTCTACAAAAACGTAGAACTAATATTGACTCCATATATATGTTCGGCATACTAAATGGTATAATCGATGTTCCATCATTACTGGGACAAGTAAAATTCAATATTCCGAGTCGTAGATTGAGAAACAACGAAGTACTGTTCATCGATCGGCATAGAACAAACTATGGCCTTAATTCTCCAATGACCCGTCTTTGTCGTATTGTTAACTGGATCAAGATCTGGACTTTTTGGTTTGGGTTTACAACGATTTAAACGAGCACTTAATAAATAGTCCAGATCTTGTCTTGATGTCCCTTATGTTTGTCAATGCTTCTTTTCTTTTTTTTAAATGTTTTAAACTATTATTTTTTAAACCCTATAAATTATATACATGGACATTGTCCGTTAATAAATAAATAAATTAATTAATTTAATTTTAAATAAATTTATATTTTTTATGCTTTCTGGCATTTCCTCAAATAACTGTATTTCCTTGTACATAAGGCAGTTCTTTTATTTAGTTTATTTATTTTTTATTTATTAATAAACAAATTAAAATACAATATTACAACTAAATACATTTTTTTACAATAGTCAAATACATATATTTACATTAACGTTTCCCATTACGTAATTTTTTAGTTTGTTTTAAAAATATTTCGGAACTATTCCTTTAATAGTTTTGTTAATTTCATTAGCAACATTGAATTCGATTCTTTGATCAATTGTCATAATATCTAGAAGTTAAATCATTTTCTTAACTTTTGTGCGTCTCTCACATCTTAATATTATTCTCATCGCTTTGTTTTGTATGACTTTGGAAACAATTGGAATAATAGATATAGGTCTGTAATCTTTGACAGAAACTGGTAAATAATGTTTTACATGGCAATGTTTATGTTGCACCGTAAGGCCGTTTTCACACCTGCCACGCAAATCCATACTACCCGATATTTTACCGCGCTTATCCTGCAAACGCATACAAAATCTGTTACCTTTTCACACGCGTTGTAAAATGAATACGACCCGGTCTGTCAGACATAAATCTGTTGGGGTGTGCTTAATCGCAAACGATTATTATCAATATTAATAGTTCGAATAACCGAATTAGATTATTCCCGTAATCGACTTTTTATTTATGGATAATGCGTTGTTTTTTCAAAATACTTATGAAGTATGAAGAGTGAAAGAAAAAATATTAATTAAAAATATATAAAATAAATATGCCTACTCTTATAATGCTTTATTGTATACACTAACTAAAAAAATACATAAAAACTTATGTATTGTACTCGTAATATTATTATTATTGTAAAAAAATATTTTTCGGTCATTTCTGTTTAGAAAAAGGTGTTTTTTAATTAGGTATTTTTTCTATTTTTTGTTATTATTATTACCTTTTTTTTTAATAAAAGAAATATTCCTTCACACAGGTTTTATCAAGGGGACCATTGAGAAAGAATGGTGTATTTCTATAAAATAATTTAATAAATATAATAATAATAACGCGTAAATCAGGGAATTTTCATGTACCTAAGTTTTGCTCAACGAAGTTCGGAAAAAGGTTTCTGGAAAGTATTGACCATTCCGAATTTTAAATAAATATTAAAACACGGAAAATCGAATAGCCAATTCAAAAGTGTCGTAATTAAAAAATATTACTTAAATCTTTTTGATAGTGATAGTTATTAATGTTATTTATATAGATGGTGTAAAGTACTATGCTTTATGTTTCTTTTTGTTTTCTTACAATTTCGGATGTATTTACTATGTATGATATTATGTATTGTCACAAAAATGTCTCATTTTTATTTACGGTCCCAAATGAGGTTTTTTTAAATTCCTGGGAGTATAATATCTTAGATATGTATTATATATTTCATAAATAAAATAAAAACAAATATAAATGTATATATATATTGAAATATTCGATACTTTTGAGGCATTTTTTTCAAAACTGTAATTATTTCATATATGTAATACTGTCTGTAGCTCTGATTTAATATAAAGAAATACATTATGCTACATTGCCTCTGTCACTTCAAAACTTTATATTTTTATATTCGTGCTTTTCTTGTCTGATAAATTTATGGGTTTTAATATTTTTTTATTTTTGTTTTGTCCTTAAATAGTACAAACACAATACATGAATGTGTTAATATATTAACCTATATATAATTATTAGTCGGCCTCGTGGTGTAATGATAAGCGCATTTGTCTCCCATGCAAGAGGTCTCGGGTTCGATTCCCGACATGGTTGATAAGAAATATTTATTTAAAAAGGTATTTTCCCACCAGAATATTTCATAGTGCCTGGACTGGTACCTGAAGCGTAAGACTGATCATCTTACCTTCATGTAACAAAAAATGATCAAGATACGCTGCGATTTGAGTACCACTGCAGTAATTTAAGCACCATTAGGTACGGAAAGGGAATGACGACGACGAATTGTTATTAAAATATATAATAATTATTAACATTTCACTAATTAAAAAAATTATTTAAGACCAACTCGAATGCAATCACTTTTTAAGAGCTAACTTATCTGCTACACACATGTTTTATCAACTAACATTCAAATGAAATGATTTTTTTTTGTTCTCTTATTTCTAATGGTCTTTCCTTAAACTCTTATTTCTGATGGTCCACCTCGGTGAACCAACGAGTTCTGTGTCTTTGTTTTCTTACTAAATGGCAGACTTACTTCATTTTTATTTCTAGTTTCATATCCGAGTTCACACTGATAAGAAAAAATCTTGTTCCCTATGTTCAAAAGATTTTTTGTTCATTTTGTTTATAAACACAATTGTTTTGTATTTTGCTTTCAATACACAGGAATTTGGTTCTATGGAGTTGAGATTTGGTCTCAAAAATTGATAAATTAATTTAACTAAACTAAAATTATTTTTCTGTGTTAAAAACCTAACATGTTTTTTAAAATTGAATTTCATATATTGAAATTGATCAGGCAGAAACCCAAAATTTAGGCAAAAGAGCAAAGATAGATATTTTTTATTTGGCTAGGTTGGCATTGATTTTTTTTACTATTTCGTTAGCTTAATAGAAAAAAAACTGTATTATTTTTAAGTATTCAATATATTGTTAGCTATTGAGTGATTTAGACAAGTAAAAAAATACCGAACGTATTAAATATTTTTGATGAATTTTCATAATGTTCCTTTTATTGTAAGAAACATGACTAAATAAGTATTTTTATACAAAACGTATTATTATTTAAATTTTGTTTATATGTTTTAATTCGTATATATCTTAAATCTGCTAGTTTTTATTCACAAATGAAATGATAAATTAGGAACCGTTAAGTCAAACGCACAGAAATGTAAATAAACCACGCTGCTAATTAGCGTATTATTAAATAATATATGTCGTCTTCATAGAGATCCCATCCCGCCTGACATTAATGTATTTATTTGCTTTACAAACAATGAAAAATAATATACAGAAACATTAAAATAAAAAAATGCACTACTTATTTTTCATCAATTACGTGCAAACACTTTTAATAATATTTTACTTAAACTTAAAATACATATATAAACAAAATGAACAATATAACCCACTTATTTATAATATAAATTAGAAAGGGTATAAATAAATAATATGCACTTATTAGTGCAGTTTTTAGTTTTCATGTAAATTATTTATTATTCGGAAAATATTGCTCTTAAATAAATACCTTTTTTTTTTTAAACTGATATAAAATATTCGATTATAATAACAGGTTTAAAAATATTCATAAGAACATCGCAAAGAGTTTTTACGAATGTGTTAGTGAAAAAGTAATGTACCGCCATTATTCGTTTAAATAAGTTTCGATAATAATATCGATTTATCGTTTATAAAAACGAATATTTCTTTATATTAAAGTAAATTTATATATACATCGGTAGAATTTATATTGAAATACATTATCACCAAACCCCTATCAGAACCTAATGGTGCATAGGCCAGTGCATTGTTAATTTGAATGTATATATGATTTAAATCATTATATAGACATAATAAAGTAATAATTGCATACAATAAACATTAACGTATGCGAGTGTATAAGTCCTTGTTTACACCTTCAACTTTAGTAAGCAGAAAATTAACTATCAACAAAATTACCAAAACAATCAAATTATACAAAAAAAAAAAGAATTTTTTTTTGTACAATTTGACTGTCTAGTTTCGGCTACAAAATGTTTCCCTCTTTAGGGTTATTTAACAAGTAAACATACATAATACATATATTATATATTCGGTTGTGTAAGCAAATACAGTGGATTACAAAACAGTATTTTTTATTCTCAAATAAAAATTATATATTACGATGATCCACAATATTAGATTTACAAACATCTAAAATAATACAATGACATTATGTTCATCACCATCAAACTCTTATTCGCACCCAATGGTGCATAAGGTACTGGAGGTGCAAGTAATGATGTACCGCGGGAAAATTCCCGAAAGCGTAATTCCCCGGAGCAGGAGTACATTCCTCCACATACCCGAAACCGTTTTAAAGACTGTGGGTCTTCCTATCGGTTTTAATCATTCAAAAAAACAATATTTTGGTCAATAAATGAGTAGATCTTTTGAAATTTCTAATTTCGTATATTATTTCAATTCAATTTAACTTTATTACGTTCACTGCCCCTTTCACTGTGAGTTTGAAAGATTATATGGAGGGTCTTAGTCGGATATTGTCATTCATCCTTATGAACATACATGTGTATATTGCAAGCATAAATGGTAGCAAAAACGATATTTACTTGTATCGCAATAAATTCGAGATGCAAGGCGGTAAAATCTCCGCGGTATTTTACGCTAATTTTCGATAAGAAATGAATATGACGTACTAATTTTTATTTTTCGAAGATGCAACAAATACAAGTAGCTTTGTTTTAGGACACGTTACATGACAGTGAAAACCAGGTTTAGATCCATCGGGTGGTTTTCAAGATTTATTATAAGTATGGGACGTTCAAGGTCATTCGGTGTGTACTTTTTTAATTTTTTTGACAAAAAAAGTGATCATATTTTGAAACTTAACAGGATCGGTGGACATAATGCCCTTAGCCCTCCCGTGCCTAAGGGGGGTATCTGGGGTCCCCCAGGTAGCATATTTGTTCAATACCTTTTTTGTTAATCATCATATTGATTTCATTTTATGCATAACTCTACTCCATTATGTTACAAATGTATCGAAGATATTAAAATATTTTTCCGCGGAACTCTTTTAATAATAATTCACATTTGTCTTTGTTTCCCCCCCGCGCAAACAGCATGCATCACAATTCATTTGCTATTTGCTCCACAGTTTAGTGATCTTTGATACTTCGGTCAATTTCCAGTTTACGCGAGTAAGATTTTGCATGCTAAGGGTGTTTAGAAAAAAGTATTATTATGACTAATAATTTCAAATAAACATAATTTTTATATTTAGCTATCTGGATATTGCGCATTGGATTTTGCATACAAAGGTGTTTTTTGAATAATAAGTGAATTTTTTAAAATTTATAAAACCTTTTTTTACTTCACCAATCTCAAAATGAGTAGAAAAAAATTGACGGATGATGTCATTGAGCAGCTTCTAAACGATACGGATATTGAAGTGTCTTCCAGTGATGACAGTGATTTAGAGTTAGAATCTTCAGATGATGTTTCTGAAACAGATGACTTTGTAATCGAAGATTACGATGAATCTGATTATTTCGACCAGGATAGTGTTAATTTAGAAGAAAACAGCCAAAATGACGGAGAAAACGTCTTCGCTTCTAAATCGGGTTACCAATGGAGCAATATTCTACCTTCTACTTCAACAACACGTTCCCATAACATAATTAGTCCTACGTCCAAATTAACTTTTTTTATTTTAATTTTGCATATTATATAAATTTTTACACGGCGTTGTTCGATTTTTGAGTTTTTATTTCTTGATTATTTGATTTTCAAGTTTTTTAATTTCGTATTTTAGATTTTTTAAGGTCTCGAGTTTTTTTTTATTGTACTTAATTTTTTTTAAATTGATTTAGTGATTTTTCAAAGTTTTTTTGCCATGGAGTTACTGTGGAGTAATAGAAATTACTATTTTGTATTATTTTTAGTCGTCGTATTCTGTAAAATTGTATAATATATCTACCTATGTAACCGATAAAAGGAATTCGTGCCGTGTTATACTTTATTGTATTTTATTTGGGAAACATACCAACAATTTTAAACACATTAAGATTGAGCTGTGTGATTTTTTTTCTATATTATTTTGTAAAATATTATTAGTTTTTAAAATTAATTCAAATAAATTAACAAACACGCTGTATATGGTTTACGAACTCGCTCATCCCTCTCCCGACCGCCCGCCGTACCGCCCCGCTAGCTAGTGGCGTAATTTCAATCAGTGGTATCCAAAACGTGGCAGCGGGAGGAGCGCGCTGCCATATAAAATATTATCGCAGCAGTATTTTATGAAAAAATGTATGAATTTCGCAGAAAACTGGAAATAGTATGAACCAGTTTTATAAACAATACCATGACAATTATAAAGACATTTTTTAAATATTTTTTTAAGACGTATTTATAGCATTTTAGCTGGGGTATTCGTAGTACCCCCTCGGAATTTTTTCACCCTCAGGCTCCCAAAGGTTAGTTAAACCGTGTGTGACCTTGAACGACCACCGCTCATGCCGCAATAAAAAAAAAAAAAAAGTTTTTTTGCCTTTAATTACGTCCCTATAGATTTAATATAAAAAATATGAAAGCCTAAGAAAATAAAATTTATTAAAAATGTTCATATATTTTTTTTCTTTGGACCAATTCTTTTCAAGATACACGTTTGAACATCAAATAGAGTTGATCGAAATAGCGAAAACGCGGTATTTGTACTAACTTTTTACTAATTGTTTGATAGTCAACCTATCAAAAGTCATCATCATCATTCTATGTCCGCTACCTAGTTGGAGCATATGGTGTTCACAAAGATCCTCCAAAAGCAAAAGAAAGAGCAAAAGTCGTACGGGTTTTGGGTATGTCATAATTCATGCTTTGGGAAAACCTCGTACGGACATTTTGCTGAGACCTCTCCTCATTGTTCGACCAAAAGCGTGTAAGTGCTTCTTTTAGGTACAGTTGTCTCATATCCAGCACCTTCATGTATTGGAACAGCTGTTTTGACGGGTATGTTGGAGGGTGCCGGAATATTATTCTCAATAATAATTTAATGATGTAATCGTATGTGTGTATATGAGTACTTACATTTATATTTATATTTTTGTTTTTTATTACTTTGTTGAAATTTTTACATATTTTTGAATTTGGATTTTAGGCCAGAGCATTCTTAACAATTTTAAATCGATTGATAAGGTGGTTGATAGCTTTCCTCATAAAGGTTTGAAAAAAACAATTATTTTTTGAAAATCATTGTTCAATAAGTCAACTTATATTCACTACACATTGTCACATATATGCACACCCATACATGAATACACAATATATTTAGTAAATACACACCCTCACACAATATATTTAGTCCCCCTCCCTAACATGTACAATAATACTGATACATTGTAACAAGTAGGTACTTAGCATAAATATTATTATTGTACAGTAAAAGTTATCCTCATAATGTAATTGTACACATTATATATAAATGTATATATTTGTACCGACATATTGAAACCATTGTATAAATTCCATAATGTGTTAATAATGTGGTTTTATAGTACATAAATTTAGAGTTAACTCTAATGGACCGGTGAAGTTTACATATTATATTACATGCTAAGTTTATCAATTAACTATTTGAATTTTTTAAGTACAATATTGTAAGGGAAAAAAAACATAAATGAAAGTAATTAAATAATTAAAATCGAAGTAAAAAAGTTATGTTAAAAGTTTCTAGTTAGTATTTACATAAATGGAAATAATATTAACATTAATAAAAAAACTTACTTAAAGTAATTAAAAAGTAAGAGTTAAAATAAAAAAGAATAAAAAAACATGATCAAGTGCACAAACCATTTTTTTTAAAGGTAAAATATATTTACGTACCTACATATTTCAAGGGATTCAAAAACCGATGAAAAGCAACTTTAAAAAAAAAGACAGTAAGTTTAAGTTAATTTAAAAAACATCTTCAGAATTAATGTTAGGAAGATAGAAAATATCAGTCTAGTGCGTCTAGAGGGGACATGGTATGCAAGTAGATTAATTAGTTCTGGGGAATCAAATTTATTATTTACAGTTTTGTAAAGCAGGATCTGATTGAAGATATCTTTTCTGTCTTTCAATGAATCAAGGTTATGAAATTTTAAAGAAGTTAGGTATATAATTTGGAAAATACAAATGAAATTTGTATGTATATTTATATATATACACATACAAATGAAATTTGTATGTATATTTATATATATACATGATCCCGTAACTTCGAATCGATATTCGAATATTCGAATCGATACTTTAGGAATGAAATAGTTCCGCAGTCCCCATCCCCTTCTCACACACACAAATACAATTCTACTGACTATGCGATGTCGCATGGATACGCGCTGCACATGTGAAATGGGCCTAACATGGGCGAGATATCTCGCTTGTGGAACCTATGGGGCTAGTAGGTACCTATCAGTGACTCGATTATTAACGCTATCTTCATCTGTATATATCGATACGGTATACTTAACTTCTGTACTATCTGTATCTTACCTCGGTATGTTCTACCTACTTGTGATATCGACATCATATGATCGAAACAAGCTAATGGAATGACCGCAAACAATTAGTCCGCGTTCCTTACGTCATTGAAATTTAAAATAGTTCTCATTTATAGTTTAAATAGGCTTCAGTAATAAAAAATGCTCACTTCAAAGCGATTATAAACTCCATTAAATCCTTATTCAAGCAAAAAATGCTCGCTTGAACATGAATTTTGCATGACTTTTGGAAATCACCTAGACGGTACGCTTAACGATCGTCTGTATGTATCTACCGATCGTCTCGGAAAGATAGTAAAACAGATGGAAAAATTATGATACCTAAATTATTTTTTTTAGAGTGGTAACTTTCTAACGCCTGGATAATCTTATTTGTTAATGGGACAGAATCTAGCGACATTATTTTCACATCTAGGCGTTCGTTTTATTAAAGTGACAGTTATGTCTGAATTTAACTCTACTTCAAAGCTTACTTATTTCTCTCTCATATTTTTAAAAGGCTTTTAAGAATACAAGTGCCAACCTCAAAACGATTAAAATTTTTAATAAATCATAATTAAAGGAAAAATTACTAGGTGGAAAAAATTTTTTGACACTTTTAATGCGTAGAAAAACGTATCGAGGGGTTCTAGACCCGTCGGTATAAACCGATGTACTTACATCAAAACTTGATGGTGGGGTAGTGTACCTTTATAGTGGGTCGGGAGACTTTTATCTTCAAATATGACGTCATATTGAAGCGATGTTATTTTAGAGCGTAGATATGTGTACCGTGACGTATGCTTCCCCTTGTTTCATATCGATGTACCTACTCAAAACTTGAAGGTGGGGGGTCGGTAGTAAATCTTTATAATCGCTAGAGGAAATTTATCTTCAACTATACCGTCAAGGTGAAGGAATGACGTCTTTATCTTCCCATCATAATCGAGGCCCTGGTACATTCTCCTACATTTGTACCTACATAACGTACAAATTATGCTGACGATGTATCATATGTAGGTACGATATTAGAGCAAATGACTGGAGAGAGTTAACGAAAACAATAAGATCGTGACTTGTAACTGGTGACATTACTTCGAAAAATCTCTCCATGTAGAAACCGCACTCTCCATTCAACGAGTGAGCTCTAAATATGAATCAGTGTTGTGTTCGTCATTAATTCAAATAACGAATCACGGATTACCGCCAAAAAGTTGCGGCGGAAAAATTTTTCTTCGTTTGAATATTTATGTGTAGGTACCTACATAGTACATACATAGGTATAAACAATATATTATATAGGTATAAGCACGCACGAATGCCATATACATACATGTTGAATGTTGATTAGATATTTTCACTTGGTACCCATACCAGTTTTTTGATCTATTTGGCAATACATTATTTTGAAACATTCGGGTTCTCACGAGGGTCGAAAAAAAACACAATAGCTTTATTAGTCACATTATAATTTTAAAAAAGAGTTTTTGGCGTGCAACTAAAACCTCTAGTTTTACACATTGAAAGTTAACCGAGTTATCTTCCATCAAGAAGTTCAGTGCTACGGGAAGTTGGATATTAAAATTTTCTCTTACATGCGGTTAAAATTAAAACATTTAAATAAATGGCGAAGTTTCTTGAAAACGTACGAAAAATTAGTAAAAATACTACTTTAAACTACGTCACAAAATTTTCGGTTTCCGGAAAGCCAACTCACCAATCAGCAGAACTCACCGACTAGAACCTGTGACGTCACAGGCGGAGTAATTTCAAAATTACAAAAATCACGATGATACGATGCACAGTTTTTTTTACTAAGTCTATTAACAAATAAAAAATATTAAAAAAACACTGAACTCTTTCATTGTGTAAGTATACAGCAAAATCGAATATTCTGTAATCATCATCATCATCATCATTCCCTTTCCGCAGCTAATGGTGCATAGGGCCACTGCATTGGTACCCCAATCGCAGCGTATCTTGATCATATTTTTTTGTTACTTAATGTTTCACCTTCATGGTAAGATGATCAGTCTTACGCTTCAGGTACTAGTCCAGGGACTATGACTTTTTAATAAATATTTCATATCAACCATGTCGGAATCAAACCCGAGACCTCTTGAGTGGAAGGCTAACGCGCTGACCATTACACCACGAGGTCGACAAATAAATGTAATAAAATATGTATATTATATAAAAATTGCACGTGTCTTTGACGATAATATGTAATTAAAGATATTTCAAAAAGAAAATCATGCAAATACACACACCTTTATACAGAAAATTGGATTTTACTTTATGGAAAATCAAAGATAACTCAATTCACTTCATTGTAATCGGGGCCCTAGTTTCGAATAAATTCACAAAATAAGATCTGTACCTCTTGCATTATTTTAGACGTTTATTAGTATATTTCTTATCCCTCGTTAATATCACTTGGTTTCTAATCAAATATACAATGTTACGGTTTTAATCAACTGGATAATTCGCCCCCTACTGTTATCAAAGCGGGAATCTCAAACAAAACTAAACTCATAAAGTTTGGACATCGCACATGTGATAAAATAGAATCTAATTAGTAATACAGTGATCGGTAGGTATTATATGTTATAGTGATTGATGGGTATAATATCTAAATACAGGGGGAAAATCAATCAACCACTATTGTGTTTATAATTAAATGTATTGATATCAAACATTATTTTGTATAAATCGTAAACGGAATTGCATCAATTTATGAAAGGCATGTCATAACCCTCCAATCGAAGTTTTAAAAGTGTTACATGAATATTAAATAATAATTTTAAAATCCTTACAGAATAGTTTAGTGCAGTTTTATATCATTTATTATTCACTCGACCCTTTTACATTTTATTTATGTAAATAATGTTTACAAATAATAGTAAATTATTTTCAAATAATAGCGCATGCGCCGATCGAGTTCAAAACCAATCGATCACGGGAAATGAAAATTATTGAAGGTGGTTTTCAGAACATCACTATTTATTTATTTAATACTTCAAGTACAAATAATAAGTACTTCGGCGGACTTATCTTCCAGCCAACCAAAAAACAGACTGGTCTTCTTCGTTCTTCGTTTTTTAATGGCCTTTTCACCTCTCAACTCGGATGTTCTGGCCAAACAAACTGGTAAAAAGAAGAGATTAATCACAATTTTGGACTAAAAAACCATAAATATATATCAAAATATATTTATTTATTTAACTTTTTGTACATAATGTTATTTGTACATTGGCGGGCTTATTGCCAAATGGCAATTTTCAACCAACCAATAAAATAAAAGTTTTATTTTTATAATTCAAGTTACAGAACATATTCAATAGAAAAAAAAATATTAAAAAACTAAAAGTATATAAAAATAGAAATAAACGTATTTGTTTATAAATTACCTTAAATCAAAACTATTACTCAATGGGAAAAAGGAAAAAAGAGGAAAGAGGAAAAAGGAAAGGAGGAGAGATTAAGGAAGAGAGAGGAGATGTTTTTTCAGACGTGATTTAAACAGAGATAATGTTGTAACGTCTTTGATGGTGGGTGGGAGATGATTCCACAGTCTACCGCATGGACACTATATGAGTTAGAGAAGAAAGAGAAATTGTGGATGGGTATTAAGAGAGTGCCTTGAGAATTAGAACGAAGAGGTAAACCATGAACTGAAAAGCGTTGAAATTTTTCACGCAGGTATATAGGAACATACTTATGTTAAAATAAAATATTTAAAAAAAACCTAATTAATTATAAATAACAGCTGTTTTTAATTGAGAGATAAGGCATGCACGTATTAAAAAAAAAAAAAAGGAATATTCAATAAAATATACAAATTATTTCAATATTAATATATTATAAGAATAAAACGATTTTTTTCCGAAAAACTATTAAATAATAGTTTGTCATCGGATGCTCAGACATTGGTTTTAATTAAGAATTAAATAAAAGAGTACAGACATAATACTGTATACATATAAAATAATGAACAAATATTATTTTGTTTTTGATGCTTTGAAAAATTAAAAATATTATAAAGAAGATAGAAAAGAAAAAACTCAACAAAACTAGATAAAAAGGTTTAAAATAAAAATAAAAAAAGTAGGAAAATTGAGAAAAATAATAAAATTAAAGAATAGCCATTTACTTGAATAAATTTTAAACATAGGACAAACTATATGAACATATATAAATAGTGTGTGCTCTAAAATGTAATCAAAGCAAGATAAAAAATAAAACAAAGTAAATCGAAAATTTCAATTCATATCTACAGAAAAAATATAAAGTACTTACCTATTAAAATTAAGATCTAAAAAATGTTAATACAATTAGAAAGAAATAAAAGAAAAGATTAACCCAAGAAAATAACAAAAATGTATTTAATGAGAGATAAAAAATACTGAGTTTAAATACTGAAAGAATGTTTTGATTATGTTATACGTATAAATGATGAGGAATGTGGGATCAGATAATGAGTTTGGAAGGAGAGAGAAAGAAGAACCAAGGAAAGAAAAAGGGATAAAAAAAAAACATTTGAGATAAAAAAAGCCGTAAAAACTGAAGAAGTTCAGGATTCTGGGGATATATAATAATGTTTTAGGCGTTTGTTGAAGGTGGCTAGAGAAGGTGCATTATTAACCTTTCGGATGCCAATATAAAATTATTTGATAATCTAGTCATGTTTTATAGAAGTGACTTGACAGGTACTCTCGATGAACTGAGATTCCAACTCAATTTTGATACAGAGCAATAATTGCTAGACTGGAAAAATACCAGTGGAAAAGACGCCTATGCTGCCAAATATGAAAACATTGTCAACCTTCGAGGTGTCCAACAGAAGTTCTATTCGCTGAGTTTAAGATATTGAATGTAGTAAGACAGTTGTTCGTGAGGTGCCTACTGCTTAAATTTTATGATAAATTAAGTGAGGTCAAAAGATTTCAACAAAATATAAAACGCAATTAAACTATACTGTCCCACTTGTATCAACCTTTTTTGTTAAAAAAACAATATAATGTGATTTGCCCCAAAAATGTTTAATGAATTAATGCCAAATATAAAGGACTCAAAATGTAAAACTAATTTTAAAATACAAATAGCTGCACTTAAATATTGTAGCGAGAGATTTTTTTGAAAAATATATGTAGAAAAATAAACGTATTACTTAATTTAATTGGTACAAATATTATTGATACTCTTATGCATTATATTACTTTATATTTGTTTTTACTATATTATTTATGCTTTTAGGTAACATCGTGTATTCTTAGCACTTATATATACGTTATATTTATATAAAAATGATTATTGAATTCTTACATTTGATTATCTTTGCATTTGTAATTAAATAGTTTTGTTTTTTTTTTGTTATTGTTATATCAGTAAAGAACTACTTATACTTTAAAACATAACAAATCTCCATCTTAGAACATGCTGAGGCATGTTAGATGGAGACTATCCTAGCCAGAGGACGCTGCGTATTCATTTTCTAATTCATTTGTTTTATATAATTCCCTGATATTAAATATGTATAATACGACTGTTGGCTATATTTAAAATAGGCACCCACGTTAATACCTACAAAATTAAAAAACCTCCGTGCGCCACTGTTTTAGATGGTAATAAACCCAGGTACTTTCATTTCGCAAACTTGATACTGTTATAAGAAATTTGTTTTCTCGTCTTAATTTTTTTCAATGATAATTGGTATCTACATAATACGATATTTCAAAATGACTAGATTTTATTTCGGACCCGACCAGAACTGAAGGCGTGTCCAGTACCTAAAGAAAATTAAATTAAGCGTATCGCTTAATCACTTCACACTTCACCCATACCTACGCACTCGCAAACAGTCCGAGTGAAATGAAAACAATCTGATCATAAAGCCGTGTTAAGTAGATTAAAAGAGCCCAAATTGATCACGATTGTGGATCTGGATCGGAATCCGAATATCCAAAATCAATGGTACCTTCCCAATAACAGTGGCAAGTCACTCACGACACTCCTGACACATATACGAGTAATTAAGACTATAAAAGCAATACCAGTTTTTGATTGATATTCATTCTTAATGTCAGTGAATCCACAAGCGTTGGTCAGCGTTTAATATGAAGAAGATAATATTTCTTTGTATAATTTTGATCAAATTATCCATAGTTATTTGTGATTTATTGGTTCCCAAGGACACATCTTACGGTTTTGTGCCTCGAGATTCCACTATACTCAAATACGGTAGTGGTCAGGATAAATGGCGGCCATATGCTGCAGCCGCTTCTCCACCGAACTCCGATAGTGATACGGTGATTGTTAACGCACCAGGATTCAGAAACTTATCTTCACAGCCTATAATCAAATCAACCACCGCAGAAAACAGAACTCAAGATTTTTCCCAATCAAGGAGTTTTAAGTTTCCAAGATTTCCTAGTACAGTTTATTATTACGAGCCTCCTCCTCTGTATCTTCCTCCGAGTGATTCGTTTCCACCCGATTACGCAACTCCAGCTCCCACGGACGAAGAATTTATTAACAGACCCTCCCAAGATGGTATTCCTCAAGATGCTCCGGATGGCCCGTTTCAAGGTTACAATTATGTTGTCCCTGAAAGACCTTTCGGTGACCTGTTGCCTCCAGTATCTCAAGATGAGCCCTCCTTTGTAACTCCGTCTACGCAATATCTTCCAATACCCTCTGCAGACAATTCGGACCCTCAGAAATATCCTGTTCCATACGGAGTTGAAATAGCGAGATCTCCGGATCAAAACGACATAAACCAGCCCTTATTCGGTGATGACGATTCCTTGAGCAGAAATATACCCAAACAAAGAGGACCGATAAATGTAGAAGTCACAGAAATGCATTGCTTTGATACCCCGACTGATGGAAGATTTCAAGCCGTTCTTACGCTCAAATCTCAAAATGAAAATATACCGGTGTTCGAAGATGTCAATCAATCGGAAAACGTTCCATGTGTGGTAAAGAGTGATTCGGTTCCTCCGCGATTTAATTCTAAACTTCGCATAAACATCTCTAAACGTCAATTTAAAGCTTGCGCAGTCAAGGATTGCTCTATATCTTCAGACGTGGTGCATTTATGTGTTAAACTGCGTTTTCCTACAATAGCTAGAATGAAACTGGCCGAAGACACAATGCTGACACTCCAGTGCAGAACTCAAGATAGAATTGCAGCACATACCAAGCATCTAGCGATTGATGTTGACAACGTTATGTAAGTAAAAAACGTATAACTTATTATTTTAGGTCACAATTTTTAAGTAGTGGGATACTAAAATAAAATTGATAAAATCAATTATTCATTTGACTAGAAGTCTGATTCCGGGCAGATACTTACGAGTACCTAATGCGAAACTTTCATTCAATTTTGAAGGGTAAACAATTTTGCTTTTTGAGTACACATCACATTTATATATATATATATATATATATATATAACATTTACGTAGTAATAGTTATCATAAAATTATAAAGATGCCTACTTTGATACTAACACAGACATTAGTGTTTATTAATTTTTAATAAGAGAGTAAAGACAATATTATATACATGCTCGTATAAAAAAATTAACATATTATATAAATATTATGGTTTTGATGCTTTAAGAAAACCAGTATTCTAAAACTGCAACTAAAACATAAAAAAAAAATTAAATGAAAAGCTAAAATTCAGATCTATAAAAATATTAAAATTGAAAGTATTACGATTAAAATCTAAAAAATCGCAAAGAAAAAAAAGAGAAGGTAAAAAAAATAATAGCTCTAAAAAACAAATAGCCAGCTCTAAACCTACATTTTCTAAAATTAAATAAATATACATGTCATATTACATACATGCATATCAAGGCGATTAAGAACATAGAGGCATGTCAAATAAGTGACATTACGCGTAAGGTAAAGTGTCTATTGTTTGTGTTGCTCTGTGTTAATATGCATATTATTATTATCACGAGAATGTATGTTATATCTGTAAGTGTATTCTTTATCTACGTGTCCTATATTTCAGGTGTTTTAGAAGCAGTTAGTACGTAGGTACTTACACTTAGAACATTATCCAGCAGAACATTAATTTTAATAACTAGTTTCTTTAACAAGAATGCCAAGAATATATGATAATACGCAAATGTAAAGCACTTATATGTAATTTAGATTACCTGTATGTATCTATGTACATTGTACATAGTTTAAAAATATGTATATTAAAATTTTCGTTATCAACAAAGGCCTTTTTATCCAATACAATAAATGGTAGCACGTATTCTAAGGTATTTCTTTTGGCCGATCAAATCATGTGTTTCTGTTTTCCACGCTGACATACGGGATTTTCGGAATATAATCCGATTAGTTCTTTTTTTAATTTTACGACGATTAAAATAAATTTACCATCATATATTATATGTTTCTCACGGCAAAACTTTTGATACGTTTAGTTATAATATCTATGATATACCAAATATATTTTGAAAGCAATGATCAAATGTCAATTTGGATCAAATATCGTAGGCCTAACTCGTAAAACTCGCAAGTCCCAAACTTACTTTCTTTCAGGGGAGAGTAGCGAATTGTAGGGAAGTTTCTTCGACATTTAAATAAAAAATACGACACTGTACGAATATAAAAGTAATATACGCATATAGATTGTTTGAAGTCCTAACAAAAATAGCCAAAGTATCGTTTCTGAGTATTTGTGGAGTTTGAAAAGTTAGCGTGATGATATGAATTATGCTTATCTTGGTAGAACGAAAACATTTTTTGTACACTTTTGATGGTTGAAAAGGCTTCAAAATTTATTACGAATTGTGATGATGCTGTTACCGATGAAAAATATGGTAAAGCAGTTTTACTCGTGTTTTGGTTGTATCCTATAGGATCCGTCGCAATAGATCTTCACAGGTCGCAGTGACGTCAGGAGCTTGTATAACACTGACCCTCACCTTAATTAAAAAATTCCAAAGGATAACATTACCAAGAAAGGGGTTAAAAAGGTTTCGCCCACCTTATCCCAACATACCTAATTAAAATCAGTAAAATTTATTAGTGGAAGTTAATTTTTTTTTAATTTTATTTTCTTACACAGGCCAGGCTTTTGTGGGATAGTGTTGTATTAGAAAATAGAAAAAAAAAATAAATACTGAACTTCCTCATTTGGTGTGCCAACGCAGTGCCCTATGCACCACCGGGTGCGGAGAGTGGGTGTGATGATGACTTTCAGTATACTAAATATTGTGGATATCCGCAGAAATTAATTCAGGTATGAGAGGGTTAACCAAATAAAGTTACCTATTAGTGTAGTATAGAAAACAGTAATTAATAACTTATAACCTTAAAAAGGTACACCTCCTATGCAATGTCTAATTGCTAAGCCTTTTTCGGAACATGGACTATTCCCAGGCCAAATACGGTCAAGTCTCGTAACACAGATACATAATTAAAAATTCTGTAATTTTGTCAATTTTGATTTTTTAAATTTAAAAACTTCAGTATATCGTAAAAACATTTCAATTTTTAAAAAATGTTATTGTTCGATGTAGCCACCTTCAGCGCGGATAAAAGCATCGAGTATGTCCAAGACGGCTTCACATGCTGCACGAATGTGAGCTGATGGTATTTTGTCACATTCTGGGCAAAGAGCAATATTTAAGGCGTCGACAGTTTCATATTTTTTAGCTAATACTTTAGCGTCTAGGCGTTTACAGGGCTTCTAGCGGGGAAATCCAGCCTGTCTGCATAAATTTCGACATACTTAAAATATCGTTGAATTTAAAAAATATATCTACACTAATTTCTAACTCCTATTCCAGATCTGGGCGATCCGCAGAGGTGGCCCGCGGGGGGGCCAGGGGAGGGCTGCGGTCTCGTGTGGGACTCTACCGTAGGGGGCCACGCGGGGACCACACGGAGCCCCTGCCTAGGGGGGCCCGAGTCCCCATAGGAGAACTTCTCATGCTGAGGGCGCAGATAGAACCAGAAGATGGTGAGTAATGAACGATAATTTGGAAGTCTTAGTAGATAAGGAATATGAAAGTCTAGGCATTTACAGAGCCTGTCATTGGCTGGCTTAAGTGGGTACTTTACACACTGTGTAACATTCACAAATTCTGTTTATGTTTAAACGTTCACATTTCCTCAACTTGTCCATCTATTAACTTTTGTGAAGTAAAATAACTGAGACCTTTATTGATGTGGGTACGACTCATCTGTCTGAATTATTTCACCTACTAAGCAACGCCTGAGAAGACTGTAAATTTTGTATACTTATTTTAATACCAGTTAGTTTAATCAACTATATTTTAAGTATTTCCAAATTAAATATTAATTTGTGGACAGGCCGGATTTGCCTCCCTAGGGAGTTCATCCAGTCCATCATAATCAAACCCTTATCCACACAAGGGCCGCGAATCTGAGCGCTATATTCATCGGTACATACCGAAACAGTATAAATGAAATCGATATTTGTTTACGAAAACGTGTATATTTGTATAAAATTTCAATATATCTTCGTCGGTAACCTGTAATTGAACATGTTTAGAAACAAAAAATGTAAATATATTATATTTTTCAAACAGAAAACTAAATTTTACTTTGTAGATTAAATTGAAGATATTGTTTTACTTCCCATTAGATAACGGACCCAGATAGTACATAAGGCCTTGCATTAGTACACTAACTGCAGCGTGTCTCGATCTTTTGTTAAATGAAGGTAAAGTGATCAACCTTTTGCTTCAGATACAGTCCAGGGACAATGAAATATTGCAGCTTGCCCCCCACATACCGCACACCGCATCTGAGGACATAAGTCTCCTTGGCGGTACCCACATACACGGAAAATTTGCGCGTTGCCAAACAAGAAAAGCTGCCCTAAGGAGCTTTCTGTAATCTGGTTACCTTAGCATCTTTGTGCTGAAAGAAAGTAATCCAGAAGTACATTATATGTACTTCATTAAAAATCATAGCGCTGATAATACGATATAAAAAATGGGTTTAGTTTAATAGTCTATTTCTTCTAGAATATGCCTCCGTGGTCTGGTCTACATTCTATGTCAATCGCATAAATCACATTGAATCAGTCCAACATCGCTTGCTTCGAAAAATAGCGTGGATGCTCGGACTAGGGAGAGATAATTATTCTTATGCTGAAATAGAGTCAATGTTAAATATTTCTAGTCTACAAAAACGTAGAACTAATATTGACTCCATATATATGTTCGGCATACTAAATGGTATAATTTCATTGGATTGAAAAAAGAGGGAAGTGAATTCTTAATGAAATATCGCAATGTAAACCACCTTATTAACAAATATTTCGTGTCGCCTCTCCCAGGAATTAAACCCAGGACACCTTAAGCATGGTAGGCGAACGTACCAACAACTACGCTAAGAGGCGGAATTTTCTCCACTCGATTTTTTTCGTCGAAAACACTTGTAATTTTAAAAATTTATTCACTGGCGTAAATTTTAGGTTGGGTAGCGTCGAGGCTGAGCGCCGTAACCATGTCTGGCGGTGGCGCAGGGGGCCTGCCCATGGCCTTGCTGGGGCCCGACGGCTGCCGACTAGGCGGCGCCCGCGCGCTGTGCCCCCGAGAAGCGCGACCCGCGCCGCCATTGGCTCACACCTTGCTCATCAGGTAAATTTACGAATAAGAACGAACGCTGAGACACTGTTTATTTAATATTATATTACACATGCTTTACATGTTCATGAAATTAAGGCACATTTCATGGGATTTTATAAATCCACTCGGCACAATATAATAGGAAAATATCACCTTTTTTTTTACAATTTTTAAATTAATAATGACATATGCAATAATGATAAGTAGAACAAATATTTTTTGTACTTACTAGTAAGATATATATTTTTTTTTAATTTATCATTTAAAATTCCCGTGAAAACGGTCCATTGCATTGGCCGCGCCCCTAATACGACACGATTAGGTTAAATAACTTAAATAACTTCTAACTTTGTTTAAGACCATTAAAATTTAAATAGAGCATCGTCACGAATCTTGACGTCACAGTTGTCCAGGCCAAACATGTCGCGTTTTGGTAGAAACATATTTATTTATAATTTCTTTTTTAAAGTTATGTATGAAAACATTTCTCCACAATATCCATATTGATTTTAAAATTCCAACTAATTATTCTAAATCCATTTGATATATTTTTATCGGTATTCGTAGTATGTGATATTTCCCTTTTAAAAACTGCAAAACCATCAAGTAAATTTGTTCACTATCGTCACTAAATTCACCGTAAGACTTTGAAATTTCACATATTTCCTCAAAATGCCTTCAAAAATGTTTATTTTAATAAGAATGTTATTGATGGCAAATTATCAAAGTGTATTTAAGTGATCTGATTGCATGACTTAACTCTAAAATCACTTTGAAATGTCACATAAAAAAAACACTTGATCTGATAAAAACAGACAAAATACGAACAATTATTTTCCTCTAAACGATACTTTTTTTCTAAAGTCACATTGAAAAATTACTCTTCAATGGCAACCTGTAGGTATGTCATTAATTAAACGTAATGAATTAAGTTCCAAGCGAGGCTTTGTCTTCTTAATTAATTTTGGTAAATTCATTTCACATATTTTTATTGGTATTCGTAGTATCTGATATTTCTCTATTAGTAATTAGATATTGGTTTTTATGTTATAATTATTTATTCACTCAATGATAGGTAAACGCACTAACCAGTACACCGTGAGGCCGATGGATCTTCACTCGGTTTTATTTTTCAAGATTTTTACCTAAGTGTAGCCACTAAATAAATGAAAAAAAAAGTATATATAATTAATATCCATTTTTATTTACCAGGTCGTCGGGACATTGAAAAACAGCCACCAGCCTTTTATAATTTTCATAATTATTTTTTGCATTACAACAGCTTACTATTTTTGTGCTTTCGTCAAAATCGTCAGCCATTTCTACAAAAAGCTAAATAATTGTTTACAGGTTGTGGTTCCGAGGGGAAAGTCGGACAAGCTAAAAACATTAATATGTTAATGACAATAATATCAATCTTATTTTAAAAGAGCATTTAAATGCTGCATTTTTCAAATTAAATTTTCACGCCAATACGGCTTTTACAATTTATTTTTTTAAAATGATTACACATTTAAAAAAACATACAGTATAAAGAAAATACTGTATTTACAAACAATAGTAGATGTAGAAAAATATAAATAAAACGCTGTATCCGTTGCATCGTTGCATACACACAAAGTCGCAAATGCTGATTCTCTGTTTTTCCTTTTTTTGAGGCCATGATTATCCATTGTGCTATTTTTCGTATATGTTAATGTTTTAAAAATACCGTCCTTTTTTCAAATCTTTTGTGAACTCGGCGTAAAAGGTGACCACCTTCCTTGTTGCGCGGAACGCGAATGAAGCGTCGATCGTAATCTTCATCGGTATGTACTAAGAAGGTATAACATAATATTGATATTTATGTGAATCGGGTTGTGGTTCCATGGCTAGTGTCTCGGACTCACGGAGCAAAGGGCCGCGGTTCAAATCCCACTCTACCCCAACTTGATTCCCATTTTCTAATAGTGAGTTTTTTAGAACTTGTCCAAAATAGCCCTCAAAATCAAATATTTGGGTAAATTATAAGAACGCAAATATTTATTTTGGAAAAAAAAAAAATTACAAAAGTGTGTGTGAAAATTCAAATTATCTTCGTCGGTAACAGGTAATTGAACATGTTTAGAAAAATAATTGTAAACATTTTCTATTTTTCATAAAGAAAACTTAATTTTACTTTGTAGATAAAATTGAAGATAAATGTTAACTTCTCACAGAATACGTACCCTGGCTTTTTTGTATGACGCTTTGTGTGGGATTTTTTCAACATTTAAATAGTGACAGTTTTTGCAATATGGTGACTGGTGATCCATAAAGCATTTAATAAAAAAAATACGAGTTATTGAGGTATAGAAGAAGATTTGAGTGGTACCATAAGATAAAAAAATAATGTCGTACAATGTTTACTGTTTTCAGTGATTTTATGATCTTTGATATTTTTTAACTGTCTTTAAAAATGAAACAAATTTAACGAAGCATAAAAAAAAAAATTTAATTAATTAATGGATTTTTATATTTTGGCTAGAAATACTGTAAGCACTTTAAATTTCTGTTTAAAATATCACATTAAACATTTTTATGTCACTCCCCCTTAAACAAAATCCTTTTTTAAAATTATATTTTTGTTATTCCGCTGAAATTTTTTGGGCCTCGTTTATCATTGAATTAAAAAAAATAAACATGATGCTCTCGTTTTGACATGCGAAGGTAACTCGCATCCATGTTAAGTTATAACATCTGTTATAAAACTGGAGCAATATAATAACCTCCGAAATGATATCAATTATCAATTGCTTCAGTTTGCGGTGAGGATTAAGTACCTATTATGTTGAATATTTCTTCTACTTGTATATTAAACACTGTATTTTTCCATTATGTGTGTATTTTATACTGTGAAGAATCATCATCATCGTTAACCCCGATTCACGCTGAAAGAACACTGTTGCAAAATGATAAGTACTTAAATATTTCATGTCGACTTTACTAGAAATCTAACCCGGGACCTGGTAACCAACCTCAATCACTACAAGGGGACATTAACTTCACTTGATTTCCTTTTTCAAGATTTTTACCTGAATTTGAGTCGAAAACACCCGTCCAGGACTTTGGTTTTATTTCACATATAGAACTGTATTCTTCATTCGCCCGGACGCGGATAAAAACTGAAAATGAAATACCGTAAAATAATAAACATGCTTCACATTTTATCCTCAATAATAACAGAAATAAAATCCTAACTGAAGGTTTTTATTAACTTTTTTTGATGGTTTTTCCATTTATCTTCCAACTTCTAATTTTCTTCAGATATCTTTCTTATTTGAAACGCTTTCCATCTTCACAAAAAACAACAGCATCATCAATCACTTATCTGGATCTGATAGTGAATAGGGCACCGCATTTTTCACAAGAAATATTTTTTTTTTTCAAAATTTCTTTTTTACCATGAAAAAAAATAGTAAAAATAGTTAAGTTTTTTGTATGAAAAATGGAATATGTTTGGTATTTTTTTCTAAACATGTTGAATTACAGGTTACCGACAAAGGCACTTAAAATTTTCATACAAATATACACATTATCGTACACATCGATTTTACTTTATAACATCTCGATATGTACCGATGAAGATAGCGTTTGTAATCGCGGTCCTGGGGTGGTATTCTTAATCTTCTGTACCCTCAAGAGAGTGATTAATTTGATGATTTTATTTTTTTGTATGCGTTTACAATTCGTTTCATATCCGGCCACACTGATGATTAAACGTCAAATAAATATGACCACGTGAAATCAAACATGATTTTAATTTAAAACATTATGGCGACCTTAAGTATTACCCAAAACACTTAACTAGGTTGAATTGACCAAACTGATTTTTTTTTACGTTTTTCAAACAGTTTTACATCTAATTTGAAGTTTAATCATCAATGTAGCCATTATATGAAGCAACGTGTCGTCGCATTCAAAAAATAAAAATCCCCAAATCAACCAGTCTCTAGGGGGTAGAGAAGGTTCAGAATACCAACCCAGGGGTGATGATCCAAACGCTCTCGCGGCCGTAGAAAATTTACTTACGAAGTACGTGAGATAAAAGTGTTTTCTGCAGCCGCGAGAGCGGTTCAGAATTGCACCACTGAGATTTTTTTATTTTTTATACGGGAGTTGCGTTATTATTTACCTTGCTTATATTATTATATACAAGGTTTATATAACAATATTTTGAGTTTGTCCAAATTTTTGTAGACAAGGACTGGATTCAACTCCCTGGGGAGCTGTTTATATTAACATATTACAACAGAGATGAAGAACATTTAAGAGAAGGTAATATAGAAGTCCAGGCATCTACAGGGCTTATGACCTGTCAATGGCTGGCAGTGAATGTTACACAGTGTGTAAAGTGGCCACTTAAACCAGCCATTGACAGGTCATAAGCCCTGTAGATGCCTGGACTTCTATATTACGTTCTCTTAAATGTTCTTCATCTCTGTTGTAACAAGGTTTATATTTTTAAAAATGTATTTTTCTGCAATTTATTAATAAAACTGTTGGGAACGGGAAGGATATGCTAAAATGGACCAATCATAAACTTCTTAGCATTTGCTCATGTGGAAAGGAAACCACTCTAAACTCTTCAGGAGAAGCCGGCCTGTTGACAGTAGTCAACGAACTTCCGTTCCACTAGAAGAGTGTTCGGCATTTTGTTCCCTACTTTGGTTTATTTTACCAATTGCCTGCACTATGTTGATCATGTGTGATACTACCTCTCGTGTGAGTTCTTTATTACCCATACTCATAGCCCCCTCTGGGCTGTTATTCCGAACGTTTTTATCGCGCGTATTTAGTTCGTAAATACGCGTTATAACGTGCTATTAAAGCGTTCAGTATACCAGCTCTGGTAGCTGCAGATAGCAAATACTTCGTTTGTTTGTTCTTGTAACGGCTATCTTAAAATATTGTTTGCTTAATGATCTTTAGAAATTACTAACGCGTATCTGGTAGCTAAAGAATAAGGCAGACATACTGCTAAAAATATAATAATATTTCTGTATAAATGTATAGTTGGATAGGTTACCTACTTATAATATCTAACTGGTGATTCTGAAAAACTAAATATAGACAAATAATGTCGATAAATAATTATAATGATATAACGATTTTTGCATTTTTGTCAGTATATGATAAAAAGGGGGTTTTAAGATTAACATTTTTGAGTAACTTATGATTCAAATGCACAATTCAACATTTTGCATTGTGTCAATTAATTTTGATGTACGGTATAATCGGATGGAGAAATACGAGCGACATTGTGTTTTAAAAATCCATTTTTGAAATATCGATCGAATAAAGTCGAATCGGTGAAATAAACGTCGAAATGCGATCTCTTAGACGCAAAGATGAAAAATCAATATATGACAGGGTAACGAATGATGAAATCAGGCGAGAGTTTAAATCCGACTCAAGTATACCTGATAAGATTAAAAAGGAGACGGTTTGGTCACGTAGAATGAATGGACGACAAAAGAATGGTAAAACAAGTATATATGGCGAAAATGAACAATTACGTGAGACGAGGACGACCGAGGAAGACGTGGCATGATCAGGTAAACCAAAATCTTATGTCTGTTCATGTCAAAAGCAGACAGAACCGAAGGGCATGTATGACAAGATGTATAAATGTGGAAGAAGCTAGGAATATATACCAGGATAGACGTGTGTGGTGGTTTATTCTATCTGCCAACCCCTACGGGGAAATGGCGTTTTCCCACACATTCGTCGAAGATATCGCATTTCAACCGCGTTCACTCGGCTTTCATCCCTCCTCTGCCAAGTTCCATGTTTCACTTCCATGCATAAGTGTTGGGACTAAAACTCCGTTGTGCACTGCCAGTTTTGATTCGGTTGGAATTTTTTTTTATCGTTTGTTGTAAAGTATCTTAAATTAAATTACGATTTGAATAAGTACAATTCGTGTCGTTTGTCCCCTTGTAATAAATAATGCTCATGTCTCAAGTTATAACGTTTACGAAATTTCAATTAGCTTTTTATGGTCAATGATACTTGGACATGATTAAACTCCAAGAATTTAAAAACATACACGTTTCTATGACTAAGCGAAATTTCACAAGAATGAATTATTAGGTTCTGTTGATTTTACTCTTGAAGTTTTTGATGCTGGCACTTAGTAAAATGTTTTGTGTGGGCTAATCTCGAAAGGATAATACCTGTACTTACTTCCGTAATCTTCGGTTTATTTATGGAAATTTTCGTGAGGAATTCAAATCATAAATATTTAGCTGAAGAGATAATTCGTAGGCAATACTATGACTTAGTAGACATCACAAAATCACTTGTTTTCAAATACTTGCTACATAAACCATCATGTTACTTCAACGAGGATCGTGATGAATGCGTGATATATTTTATTTATTGATTCAAATTTCTCTTTTACATATTCGTGAATTTACTCAGGCTTTTTAGGCTGTGCGTGTGTTAAGCCACAATAATTAGCAATAAAAAATACATAGTAAGTAGAAAAAAATTATAATAACATGTGAACAATCCAGAAAAACGAGGTATAAATAAGAAATAATAAAATTCCAAAGAAGACAACGTAAAAAAATTATTAGATTGAAATATAAATTATACAAGTTTAGTTATTATCAAATATACAAAATAATACTCGTATCATTGAAATCAATAATAATAATCAAATCAATAAACGAGCACTAAATATAGTCCAGATCTTGTCTCGATGTCCCTTATGTTTGTCAATGCTTCTTTTCTTTTTTTTAAATGTTTTAAACTATTCTTTTATTGTAATATTTAAACCCTATAAATTGTAAATATGGACAATGTCCGTTAATAAATAAATAAATTTCTTAATATTGTTCCTTATTTACAAAATATTTCTTTATTATTTTATGTATCTCTATAACAATACATATATTTATGTGTATGTATATATATATATATATATAAATATATATATGTGTACACACATTTATAAATATATATATATATATATTTATAAATGTGTGTACACATATATGTATATATGTGCATATATATACGAGTATGTATGTGTGCGTATTTGGGTATGTAAATTTATTAAATATCTTTCTGTATACCCCTATACCTATGTGGGTACATTTCCTAATTTTTATTTATTATTGTTTCTTTTAGCTTTTTATATGTTATTCTTACTTTTTATCTAATATATATATACTTATGTTACACTGCTGCATTTGAATATATTACCAATAAATGTAAAAGCCCGTAGGGTGTATAAATAAGTAAATATAAAATGATACAAAAACATAATTGAAATGATATTTGAGATATGGTTTCTATAAACTTACTCTATACTTATTTATTGTGTATGCAGACAGTTGGTAGAATTCCATATTTAATTTGGTAATACGAGTATATCCAAAATAAAACAAGTTTATTGGATTGTAATTCTACTTTATTTTTTATAAAATATACAAAGGGTATATTGTGACGCGTTTCGTCTTGTTGGGACATTTTCAAACAAACTCGTCGAGTTTGTTTGAAAATGTTCTATATATAATATATATGTCCGAAAATACCCTTTGTATATTTTATAAAAAATAAAGAAGAATTACAATCCAATAAACTTGTTTTATTTTGGATACATTACCAAATCACTCTATACTGTTGTATGAAATGAGAATAATAAATAAGGTGCCAAATAACAGTGAGTACTAAATTAAATAATACAAAAATAAATAGTTAAAATATAAAAATACAAAAATATATTATTGAAACTCTTTACTTAGAGTACAAGGAAGTTAGTACCTATTAACTTAACTCAAAAATACTTCATTATTGCCATATGAATCTACGTAAAATACGAGTAGGTATATTTATTTATTATTTCACGTTTTACATAAAATCTTTTTTTTTAAATGAATACCTCACTGGGCACAACCCGTGTCGAGGCATTTATTTACATGATTTAATATATTATACTTAGTGTCTAAAAAATATATACAAAATACATATAAAATATTACATGTGTACTCACATTGAAATACATATATAATAGTAAGAGAGAAAAAAAATATTACTAGATATTAGATATATCTCTCTTATTTGTTTAAATAATAAATTCATATTTTGCTATAATGAACCAAAATTTTAAGATTATTATTAATGTTTAAAGCAATAACTTTTTGGACAAACATTTTAATTCAACCACTTATCGACTTTAATTTTATTTACGCATGTAATTTATGCATTTTTTCGTAAACACTATGTTTACTACGGTGATAATAAAGGTGAAAGTGTATTTTAGTATTTGCATGTTGGTGTAGTGAGTGTCCTGACGAATAGACAGGTACGTCTCGAAACCGGTAGACATAAAAAGTCGGTAAGTGGTTAAATACTAATATTCGCTAACATTAACTATCAGATTACTCTTATAAATTATGAAAAACATACTATTAAACAGTATATGCATATATGAACTTTTTGTTTTTAAACACCTGTATTTCAAATCACTTGTCTTTTTTTGTCGGCCTCGTGGCACAGTGGTCAGCGCTTTTGCGTTCCACGCAAGAGGTCTCGGGTTCGATTCCCGTCATGGTTAATTGAATTTTTTATTTAAAAAGGTGTTTTTACACTAGAATATTTCCTTTTAAAATTTTATCTGCACACATTGTTTAATTATTTTTTTATATCTAAATGTGTTCTTTATACAAAACTGCTCTGTTATATGTATAGTATTTATGTAAAATAATACTTTTATATTTCATTTTTAAGTTTTTCAAATTATATTGAAATGTTTATATTATTTTTAATATGTATCTTTTTAAGATAAAAGGCACTGCGTGCCGTGTATATTAATAAATAGTCCCTCCACTGGTACCTGAAGCGTAAGACTGATCATCTTACATTCACGTAACAAAAATTATCAAGATACACTGCGATTGGTGTATCAATGCAGTCCCCTATGCACCATTAGGTGCGGAAAGGCAATGATAATGTCTTTTGCTTAATGTAACACGACGTTAAAGCACCGTTTCTACAGGCATTTTTTAGCACAGCCTTTCAAGAGTTCAATCAAACAAACAAACCATCATGCCGTTTCCCCGTTAGGGTAGACAGAGTGGATAGAACGCTACATCACTCTATCTTTGCATACAGATCTGTCTTCCTCTACATTCATACATCTTCTCATGCACGCTCGCCGATTATTCCGACTTTTAAAACTGTTCAAATATATAATTAGATGTTTGTTTGTAATATGAATAAAAAACTAATGTATTAATTGTTTATCATCTGTCAAAGTCAAAAACATTCCAACTGTTGTGTAGATTTAAATATTCACTCTTTTCAGTTTCGCTCTTCTATGGCTGGCTGCTTTCTGCCTAACTACGTTCAATGGAAAGTTAACATTCATCTTCAACTTTATCTACATCTAAAATTAAGTTTTCTGTATAAAAATTAAATATGTACGCATTTTTTTCCTTAACATTACCGACGAAGATACTTTAAATTTTTATATAAATACAGAGTGTTCATTAAACCCTGTCACATCCGAAACCACGATGATCAGTATGAGCAAGAAGACACAATTGGACATTAAAATAAATTTTTCGAACTAATCAAATTTTCAAAAATAAAATATCGAAAAAATCAAATGGTTGCTTACTTCTGCAGGGGAGAAACGAGGAATGGGGAGGGGAGTCTGATACGCTGACAACCACGCATCCGCGTTACCCTCGCTTCTCCCCTGCAGAAGTAAGCAACCATTTGTTTTTGTAAATATTCTTTTTTTTTTAAATTTTTATGTGTTCTAAATATTTTTTATTAGGCTAGTATGCCTTCTTGCCCATACTGATCATTGTTGTTTCAGATGTGACAGGGTTTAAAGAACACCCTATATGTACATTTTCATACATAAATATCGATTTTACTTTATACCGTCTCTATATGAACCGATGAAGATACCGTTTGTAATCGCGGCCCAGGTAAAAATACTGAAAAGGGAAATAGGGTGGAGATAATTTCGCCTCGTAGTGTAGTGGTTAGCGCAATCGCCAACCAGATCCTGGGTTCAATTCCTGGAAAGATGGACGAGAAATTCTGTCTTTAATTGTGGTTCTACACTGTAATATTTCATTGTTCCTGTACTGTAAGACTGTTCACCGATCACCTTGCCTTTGGAGTGCCAATGCAGTGCTCTATGCACCACTGGGTGTGGATAGGGAATGATGACAATAAGGTTTATTTTATTTTCAGGGCTGCTCTTTTCGAAGGAATGAGAAGTGGGGAAGAAGTGAGGTTAAGTGTTCGACTGGTGGCCTGTCTCGAGGCTTCTGACTGCAGAACTCCTCGCTGCTCATCGCCAGGACCTCTTCGCAACAGAAGACACGCCAACTCCACCGGATCCTTCCACAACCAGACTCTCGACACCACTTCCACTATATCCTTCAAGGTCGTCCTACCGGAAGACGACGAAATGAAAGTAGATTACTCCAGACGAGGAGATCACACTCCTATGATCCTGATGCTAGTAATCCTCAGTGCTTCCATTCTCTGTTCTTCCATTCTGATATTCTTCAAGAAACGAGGTCAACAGAAGTAACATAGGAAGCACCTTCAACTTTTTTCATCCGCGATAAATGATTCGCAAATCTTCAATTGTTTCCTTGAAGTGTGATGACTGGCGGAAGATCAATCAACGAACCGAGTGAGCTATGTTGTGAATATCAACTATTGTTTTACACGGGTATTATAATTGCTAAAGAGCAATGTTTTGCTTCACCTTCGCTGAGATAGAGTCCAATCGTGCGAGAAATGAAAAGTCGAATCATTTTGTAATGATTTTTTTCAACTGATTGTTCTATTCAAGAATTATTATAGGTAGTCTGATGTAAATAAAATCGTTTGTATCTATTAACTTCACAATAAATGGTATTAATGTTTTTTTTTTTTTTTTAATTTCATCCGATTTCCCTCATTTAATCAGATTATACATACTTAAAAATATTTATACATTACAGACTAAGACCCAAATTCTTTTTCTACATTAATATCAATGAATGATTTATGATTCTTGCTATCTCGAATATACCGCGTTATTTTTATTTTTATTATTTATATTATTTTATTTTTTTACCCAAGTATTTTAAGTATTCAAATCTCAAATTTATTAAATAGAACAATGTATAAAACAACTGTGTAATATGTATAGATATATTGTGATTATATTATTTCATAATTTTGTAATAGAACACTGTTATCTAAAACATTTGAGTTTGTAAGTGAAAATTCTTGATGGAAGTTCATTGTAATTTGTTGTATAAATAAAATCATTAAAATAGCATTATATCAACTCATTAGTTAACCCAAAAAATTTTGATAATGATCCTTAAGATAAAAATAACTTTATTTCATTTACTTTCATATAATTTTGAATTTTCTATCCTTACCTCTGTTTTGTATAAATACATTGAACTCCTTAATAAAGATACCAGTCTCGAAAATATCGCTAAAGCGATGAAACCGGTCACTGGGTATTCCAAATTTGTAGATTAAAGTATCAATCTTTTTTTTAATATATAACAGAGAACACTGTTATGTTAAATGTATTTATGTTTATGTTTATAAAAGCCATTTGTGCCGTGTACACTAATAAAATAAAATAAAACACTAAAATAAAATAAATATAAAACAAGCAAGTCGACTATCACCCGAGATTTTTTTTTTCGGATCAATTTAAATGTAATAAAAAAATTCACAGAGAACACTGTTATGTTAAATGTATTTATGTTTATGTTTATAAAAGCCATTTGTGCCGTGTACACTAACAAAATAAAATAAATAACTAAAATAAAATAAATATAAAACAAGCAAGTCGACTATCACCCGAGATTTTTTTTGTTCGGATCAATTTAAATGTAATAAAAAAATTCACACAAAATTTACAAATATAGCATATTAAATGGGGGGAAAAAAGTTCTATTAGAAAGGAATTAACATTGAATTGCAAAGAATTTTTTATTTATAATATAACGAGCTGAACCCGGCAATGCTTTGCTATTGCTAGATTTGAGTACATACTCGTATATAGATTAAATGAACATAACCGATTTTTTTTAATACAACAATAACAGTCTGTAACATGCTAGTAAATTTGACCCTTTGGCCCTCATTGAACTAACCTCGCGGATCTTAATGAATCTCTCTCAATGGCTTTATTAAATCCGCCCTACGGGCCTCAATTAAGCGGCTCTCAGGATCTTGGTTAATCAGGATCTCGGATGCGTTATACTAATTTTCCATAATACAAATTGAAATCAATATTTATGAATCTTGGCGCTTTATAAGTTATCTATAATAACAAAAAAGGCGTAAGTATAGCCTGTGAGCTCGCCAATACATGACAGATGACATTAACACAACCATAGAAAAACATAGCAGTTGAGCTCTCAGAAGTAAAGCAACGTGAATGCAGCAATGCTTGAACTACATGTCAATAATATTCTAATAATAAATAATATTATTTGGCCATACGGAACTTTAAAGCACACCTTGGTTTAATTAATAATAGTATTTTATCGGTTAGGTAGGTGTATTTAAAAAAAATGTTGCGTACCTGAAAAAAGCACAAATAATTATGTTTTTGTAAATGATGTCAGTAGCGACACTCAGAGAGTGGCTTTGTGACGTTTTGACATTTTTTATAAGAAATTCATGGCGTAGCCGAAATACTGTTATAAAAACGAGGATGTTTTTGTTGATTGACGTTAGCAGGCGCTACCCAGGGGCGACTTTGTGACGTGAGAAATTATTTAAAAAAAGAGATTCATGGCGTAGCTGAAATATTGTAATTAAAACGAGGATGTTTTTGTTGATTGACGTTAGCAGGCGCTACCCAGGGGCGACTTTGTGACGTGAGAAATTATTTAAAAAAAGAGATTCATGGCGTAGCCGAAATATTGTAATTAAAACGAGGATGTTTTTGTTGATTGACGTTAGCAGGCGCTACCCAGGGGCGACTTCATGACGTGATGAAATTATTAATTTAAATATTTTTTTTCATTTTACATAGCGTAGCCGAGATAAGAAATTGCGTGGTGTTTCGAAATTTAACCGTGTAGGTAGCCGCCTACTTACAATATTATTTTTGTATTTGTATAACTCCTGTTTTATAATGTTTATGTATTTATCGCTATAAGAATTAAACTAAAGATAGTTTTTACTTTTAATCGCTATCCGTTTTTTAAATCATGTTTGTAACACTCAGTAATATTTATTTTTCAAGTATTCAATGTTATTTTTGCATTTTAATTAATATTGTTAATATAAAGCGTATTTTTATTTATTCGAATTTACTAGACTGTTTTTATTACAAAAAATAAACATGCATATTTCTCTATGTATTTTTATGTTATAAACAATCTATTAAAATAATACACATCAAATTTCCATTGTCTGTTGATTTTATTTGCAATCTTCATTTTTTTCGATGGTTAAAACTCTAGGAAATTCAAAGACAATAAAATTTTTACTGTCATATATTGGCGAGCTCACACGCTATACATAGCCCACAAAAAACATATCGCACGTTTATAATAATAGTGACTATGCAAAATTTGTTGATTTTGAGTGGTGTCACTTGTATTCTTTTTTAGGCATATACCATAGACCATACTATTTAAGATTAGCAATTGGTTTATTATGCGTTTTGATTTATCATCACTTTACTGAAATGGTCTTTCTGAAAAAAATGTGATTTTGTTTAGTGTCACTTACTCTTACGGCGATGTTATGTTATTTAGGATACAACTTAATTATTATAGCAATGCAATTGTTAGTCAGCCTCGAAAATGGCAGATAAAACTGGGCGCTTTTTTGAATTTTTGGATGGTCCTAGCTTAGGGTTGCCATCCGTCCTAATATATCGGGACCGTCACCGTTATTGAGCCCTCTGTCCCGACGTCCCGATGAAACTTATCATGTCCGGATTTAAACTTACAGTGCGTAGACACTGTTAATTAAAAAAAATCTTCCACGGCCGTACATACTACGAATGAACAGATTCGGTGGGAAATGCTTTCACCTTTTTTTCATGTATCTAAAGAACTCCATAGCTGAACTTGCCTCGTCGTCCATAGGTTCTATAAAAGTAGTGTTTTTTTGTCTTTTTGTCAATTTTCGAAATTATGCCGGTATTTATTTTCAATTCCTGCTCATAAAGCCATAGTGAAAAAATATATCATTGATGTCGGCCCTGCGCAAAAGATCGATAAAAAATGTCGTCTGCTGCCAGGGACTATAGAATCAATATTGCAGTTTGAGGTTAATTTTAAGTCATCTACAGTTATGGCCATCAAGTACTTCTTCCGCAAAAAAACATCACATAAAATGTGAGAAAAACATTTCTACTATCGATTTTTTTAATCATTATAAAATTGTTTTCGTTATTTTTTATATTTTTCATTTATTTAAATGTATATATCATAAGTATTATTAGGTAATTACAAAAACGTGTTTTAAAAAACACAATAGATTATTAGGTCCAACATATAGTCCATAAAAACAATAGTAAACAAAGACGAATAAGTCACTTATACACATTACGATGCATAGTTAGAGAGGAAGAGCCTAAAACTGGTAATCCTAGTATGGAAAAGATACCTCTATCCGTTGGCTGTTCAACAGACCAATCAATTCTCCCCACAGGCATCATCAGCAGCAAATTTGTCCTGCATTCAGGAAGAACAAATGGTCTGTGTTGCCTAACTCTTAAATAGTTGCTCGGTACATGTAATTTTATGCGCTCCAAAATGTTGGGAATATAAATTACTATATCTCCCCATTCCAGAACGTCCCGATGAGACCCAAGCGAAATATGGCAACTCTATCCTAGCTCCCATACGAGACATTTTATCAGAAAAGAAAAACAATAAAGACACGCTAATGGTAAATATCTATATTGTGTAAAAAAAACACTGCTTAAAATTCATGTATGTATTATATAGCATGTGTGTATTTTAATTTATGAAAGTTACGTAAAAGTAATAAAAGTATTTTTAAAATACCAATTTGTTAGGGGCCGTGCGCGGTGCTCCGCGCGTCATAATAAAAGGTGCCTTCGTAAATAAATTATTTTATTAGGCGTAGGTCTGAATAATTACTAAATTTGTAACGAGTAACGACTGATGACTTCGTTATGAAATTTATTATATTATTTTCAACTAAAAAGTAAAATATAGCAACTAGGTAAGTACTTGAATGATCTGATCATGTCAGCCTACATTTATTTTATTATGTGAACTTTCCCCTTATTGATCCATTTGATTGTAAAAAAATAACATTTAAAATGCGCGTTTTAAAACATACTTTTTTGTCTTATACTTAGTTTCTATAATAAAATCTTATTTTATCTCTAATTCTTAATATTTTATATATTTTTGACACTTGTGCAATAATATTTACACACATGTCCACCCTCATTTCAATATAACACCTACTCACCCACCCTCTCACACACTTACACTTACACAAACACACTAGTATGTATTGTACGTGTATTTCTGTGGATATCTGTCATTGATATTATTCTCTGTATATTTTATTTGTTATTTTTACCTGTTGATATCCCCAATAAATAAAATTTAAAAAATGATAAACATAAAGAAAACTGTTTTATAGTTACTGGCCCTCGATTACAATTGAAAGTTAACAAGCGTGTTCAATTACAGGTTACCCACGAAGATACTTTAAATTTACATGCAAATATATGTGTACATTTTTGCTGAGAAAAATCTATTTATAGACTGTTAAAGATAATCTAAATCCAAGATAGCCTAAATTTATTATATATATATATATATATATATATATATATAGTTGGATAATTTATATAGCGCCATTTTTGTGAAAATCACCTCAAGGGCGCTGTACAATTAATAAATATCCCAGTACGTCTTGCAGCTACAGAGCGCATGGACGGTTGGGATTCTAGTTCCTCGTTTTCAATTAAGATCAATAAAAAAATATAACAGATAGGAGCTAGATTACAGGACGTCTTGCAGCTACAGAGCGCATAGACAGTTAGAAATTTAGCCCCCATTTACACATTTTAAAAATTGACAAATAAATTTAGTGTATTAATGATATTTTAAAAAAATAAAATAATATGAATAATAAAAAGGAGTAAGATTACAACACGTCTTGCAGCTACTAAGCGCATAGACGATTGGAATTCTAGACCCCATTTATAAAATTTAGGTATTTTTAAGTTGGTATATGAAAGCTAGATAACCAATCATCGTGCAGCTACAAAGCGCATGGACGAGTGGAATTCCAGCAAAGTTAGAATGATATCAATAAATTTATAAAAAATAGAGCATAGTAGTAAGTTTGTCAAGTGTTCATGCCAAGAGCTAAGCAATAAAAAACTAAATAAATAAAGCACTGTATCAACTCCATGGTTAACAAAGGGAGATAGATGTCCGAAGAGAATCTTTTGTAGACAGTAGGTAGATATCGTCACCATGTGGTCCACTAGGCTGCTGGAGAATTTCTGGAAACGCACGTGTGTAGACTGGGGGATTATGCCTATTGTTCCAACGACTTGGTGTCCATTTGATTGATTGACACAACTTATGAAAAATACCACAAAACTGTGCACAAATATAATATTAACTAAAAAGATAGTAGGTAACCAAATATATTAATGCAGAACATTGTCAATAAAAATTGTTTATCTACATACGAAGTTCTTTGTTTTCTATTAATTTAAATATTCATAATATTAAATCTACGCAATGTTTTACATGTCAGTTGTCGGATTATAGGTAATGACGTATTATATTCAAATGACTGGGTTTAGCGGTCACTTACGAAACCATATAATTGTCCAAGAATGCGGGACCATCACACTCGTATTATTTTTTGGCATTGTATTAGCTTACGAAAAAACGTTTAAAAAATCCATTTAAAATAAATATACATTTTCACCACAATAAGAGTAATGTTTTTTTCTTTGATTTTTTTTTTCGATTTAATTGCGCCGATTTCAGCGTAAATGCGCTAAAAAATAAGTACAATAGGAAATAATAATTATCAAAATCGATAGACTTAAATGCGTCTGCATGTTTCAGATGAAATGGTGGTGGTTCTTCAGTACCTAAGTACTAATCTGTATATTTTAGTTTAGTTTATATTTACACCTGATGATAGGTAATTTAGAATACCTGAAACTAGCTGTGTTATATTAAACTCGTATGTGGTACAAAATTATAAAGTGTTTTATTTTAAATAAATTTCAAATGTTTGGTAAATGCTGAAACAATAAAATAATAGTGGTCCATATTGACCATTCTGAACAAATAAACCATTATTTATATTTATTTGTTTATAAATTTGTATAAACCACTTAATTTTTTTAATTACACTTCGACCGGTTTCGAGGTTACTACCTCATCGTCAGGAATTTAACTGATGGTGAGGTAGTAACCTCGAAACCGGTCGAAGTGTAATTTAAAAAATTAAGTGGTTTATACAAATTTATAAGCAAATAAGTGTAAAATGTCATACCACAAAGTGAAAAATGTTTTTGATAACAATAATACATTATTTATATTTTCACTATTCACCTTTATTTATTTTTTCTATGTATTGATTACTATTTTTTATATATTTTTTACTGTTTTAGAACGAGTTAGTCAGTCGAAGCAACTTTTTATAAATGTATAATTTTATGTATATAATATGATAATTAATAAATAAATTGGCTCAGGCCATGAATGTAAAAAAAATAAATTGTTATTATTTATTTTTTTAATGGCTGCTCTCAGTTAAAAAACCTGCAAAACAATATCGATTGAAGATTAGTCATACTCATGGTGTACTGGTTGGTGCGTTTGCCTACCTTTAAACAAATTTTAAAAAAACAGTCTTCTTTAACAAAATGTGGATATCACATCTCTCATCCACTATCAAAGATGCTTCTACTTCTTCTTCTATTAGTGCCTTGTCAGGTATACCCAACGTTGGCAAACACTCTGGCAAAAGTCTTTCTGTCCTGTGCTGCCCGGAAAATCTGCTCCACAGTCCTGAAGCCAGTCCAGTCTCATATATTTCGCAGCCAGGACATCTGTCTTCTTCCAGCCCCTCTGTGACCCTTAATCTTGCTTTTCAAAATTAAATGAAGCAAGTGGTACTTTTCTCCACGCATTATTTACCCCAGATATGAAATTTTACGAACTTTTATGGTGGTTAAGAGTTCTCTGTTTGTTCTAGCTCGACTTAAGACTTCTGAGTTCGTTATCAGGTCTGCTTAAGATATCTTAAGCATTCTGCGATGCAACCACGTCTTAAAAGCCTCCAGCCTATTTATAGTGTTCACTTTCAGAGTCCAAGTCTCACAGCCATACAACAATACAGACCACACATGACATTTTACCAATCTTTGCCTTGTTTTCAAGTTGAGATTAGCATTGCAGAAGAGGGATTTCATTTTATTAAAAGCAGCTCTTGCTGTCTTAATTCTGCATTTAATTTCTATATCTGGGTCAAAGATCTCTGTTGAAATGCTGCCGAAGTATTTAAATTTCTACAGCAACATTATTTTAATTACCTTTGTAGAAAAAAATCTATTCTCTACCTAATACTCTCCTCTTTTCTTTTCCTTTTATTCCCTTTTCTCTATTCAAGACTAGCATCGATAATTTTTTTGTATATACACATATTGCTTATTCTATTTTAAGCAGCTATTTTATTTGGCTTTTTCAAAACATTTTGAAGAAAAAATATTGGTTGGTGGGAAGAATATCCATTTGGCAAAAAGCTCGCCAATGCGCAATTGATATTGTACAAAAACCTAATTAAATTTTAAAAGTATCGTGCCGTGTGGATTTTTACTATCGTATGAAATAGGCGTATTATTTTTACATTACGTAAGTAATGGTGCTTGGCAAAATAATCGCATTAGGGTGATCCATCCAGCCAAACACAATTTCGTTTTTGTCATAAGACGGTAGTGAGTTTTAAAAAGAGACAGCAATATATTTGTCAGAGTCAAGATAAAGTAAAAAACAGTATGCTCGCTAAGCACCCACAAAAAGGAGATTTTTTTTACCTACATGGTAATGAATTTGAGCTCCAATAGATAATTTTGAAAACTATAATTACTTTTGAAATACAAATGTTATTATGGACTCACAGCTCAATTTATTTATTATACCTATTTGGAATATAAATATGTACTCACCTATCATTAATATTTTTTTTTAATCGTTTTTAAAATATTATTTATTCCTAAGTCTTAATGTATCAATATGGATATGATTAAATAAATATTTTTTTAAGAAAACAAATATTCTATCATCAGTAAATATTTCATTATTTTTCCAAGTACACATCCAATTACATTAACAAATATATTATAGTCAATAAAAAAACAAAAAGAAAGTAAAAAATACCATTTAATTTATAATAAAACCACACATATTTTATCAAATACTTAAAATATTTTTGTTGAAGCTACACTTTATTCGTATACAACATAATATAAGTAAAACATAATTGGTACACCAAATGCAGCGTATCGTGATCATTTTATTAAATGAAGGTAAGATGATCAATCTTACGCTTAGAACCAGTCCAAACAAAAATCGTATTAAAGACCTACTTGAGTAATTAGATTATTTTGTTAATCAACTATACTACTTTAGACAGCTTTCCTCTCCTTTATTTTCTCATTTGATTTTCTTTATGTTATTTTTTTTTAATAAAAAATATTAGTAGGAAATCCAAGATATTTAATATATAAAATTAGCGGAACTTACTACTGAAAGAAACTTAAAGACCCTGGAAAATTTTATGATATGATATCTTGATGCCTTTTTATTTAAATCCTGAAATTATCTGGGGTTTCATGGAATGAAAGTAGAACAGGAATTTAAAAGTCTTTGAATGAAGAAGTCATTGAAAATCTGAAGAGTAAAACAAAACACCTGTTTTGTGAGACATTTAAATACAAAAAGTGGAAAAAAATGATATCTGGGAATGAGAGCGAAATAAAAATACTAAAGTTTACATATTATTTGGATTCATTTTTTATCATTTTCCTACTGAATGTTTTTTTAATTTTTTGAACATATTTTTTTGCACCTTCTTACCATTTTTTTTTTCTACGGTAAAATTTATAGACCGAATTATTCTGATCGAGTGATGAGATTAATGAGAGACGAGAGGCCTCGTGGTGTCATGGTCAGTGCGTTTGCCTACCATGCCAGAGGTCTCGGGTTCGATTCCCGACATGGGTATATATTTATTTAAAAAGGGTGTTTCCACACCAAAATATTTCATAGTCCCTGGACTGGTACCTACCTGAAGCGAAAGACTGATCATCTTACCTTCATGGAACAAAAATGATCAAGATACGCTGCGATTGGCGTACTAATGCAGTGCCCTATACACCATCAGGTGCGGATAGGGAATGATGATGGATGGATTGTTACTTCGCCCTGACTAAAATGAAGAACATTATTTTAACAAGGATTTTAAAGACACATAAAAACTTAAATAAATAAATTATTCAAAAATACAGATGATTTAACAAGAGTTAAAGAATTGAAAGGAATGTGTACTGAAATACTAATGTAGCTAATTTTTTTTTTAAATTATGCGTTTTAGAGTAGAATTTCATATAAAAATGCACACGTTAACATAAAAAAACAAATCATTATAATAATAAAAATACGTAAATAGTTTTATTCCACTTTTATTTATAATTTTTTACTAGTGACCGGGTTTTGTCGTGACCGACATCGTCAGACTGGTCGGTCACGACGAAACCCAGTCACTGGTAAAAATTTATAAAAAAAAGTGGAATAAAACTTTATACGTATTTTTATTATTATAATTAAAATGCAGTTCCACCAAGAAATGTCAGTAGAAAAACTCAATATAAAAACAAATCATTTGTGTAATACGCAGGGTATGTTAATGTGTTAGTAAGAATCGCACATTTAATTGGCTGATGCCCTTTATTGACTCCTGGTATGAGCAAATTATAATTTTAACTCTCTCTTCAATTCGTGCCTCATTTCTGAGGATGGTGATTACGCCTGACTCCAGCCATGGCTCGTCTGTGGACAGTCTCCCTCCATCTGGAACGGTTTTGTGCTCTTCTATAGGCATTCATCAGTCCGGCCCATTTTTGTGAAATTTCAAGCTTTGTGAAGGGTTTTTTTAAACGTGTCATAATTATGAAAATACTTGGTCAAATCAATTCTTACTTTTCATATTTATTTGACACAATTTAATAAGTCATTTTTGTATGATAGTTTTGCCAACATTGGCCTTTATGGAGAGCCACATTGCAATGTTCGCACATATACAAGGTCTCACTTATTTTTTTGTGCTTTGTATCCCGGAGCCGTGTAAACACGTGGTTATAATAACCACGCGTTGTGTCCCGGTCCCGTGGTTTCACGTAGTTTACCAGCAGCGAAAAAGTACTAATAAAAGTCACTAGATGTCAATAAAATGCACTTTTTTGAACAGCTGGTAAATCACGTGAAAACACGGGACCGGGACACAAAGCGTGGTTATATAATCACGTTTTTATACGGCTCCGGGATACAAAGTGTTAATTTGTTTCTGGAAATAAATTGTATTGGAAAAATAACAACTTTTTTATATTGCAATTCCCTGACGGTAAAAATATTAATGAGATTTAAAAAAAAAAACAAGGAAAATATGTAACCGTTTTCAAGCTTTATTGCTTACAACATTTTGAGTTCGTCCAAATGTTTATAGACAAAAGACCGGATTTCACTCCTTGGGGAGTCATTAAGATTAACGAATTACAACAGAGATGGAGAACATTTTAGAGAAGGGAATGTGAAAGTCCCGGCATTTACAGGGCTTTTGACCTTTCATTTGCTCGTTTAAGTGACCAACTTACACACAGTGTAACATTAAAAATTTCGCCTATGTTTGAACATTCATATTTCTTCACTAAAAGCGAAGAAATATGAATGTTCAAACATAAGCGAAATGGTAAATTAAACTTAAAATTAAACAGTGTGTAAAGTGGCCACTTAAACCGGCCAATGACAGGTCATAAGCCCTGCAAATGCCTCGACTTCCATATTCCCTTCTCTAAAATGTTCTCTATCTCTGTTGTAATATGTCAATATCTATGTTTAGTATACTAGAGCACGAGAAAAGTTAGAGAATATGCACATAAACATTCTAGTTTATTACTGAAAATTATTAATGAAAGTTGTAATTTGTTCATCTTTAAAGGTTTTTAACATAATTCAAAAACTCTACTAAATCTATGTTCGGGGATCAAAGGGTTAATCATTAAGAAGTATGGGGGATATCGTTATTGAATGTAATATTAAAAAAAACGGATTGAATAAGCAATACTCACTAATTAATCCCCATGACTGATGTGTTCTGAATAAAGATAACGTACCTAGTATTGGCATGATATTACTAATTATTCTGTCAATATTGTAACAACTGCTTGTCAACTTTACTACACTTCAATAGTAACGAACTAATCTCTCGCTTTACCCGTTTTTGGACGTTTGATCTCTTGTCAAATTGATTTAAACACTTTTATGTTCAAAGAGAAATATGACAGGGTCACGAATGATGAAATCAGGCGAGAGTGTAAATCTGAGACAAGTATAATTGATAAGATTAAGAAAGGGTATCTGAGATGGTTTGGTCACGTAGAACGAATGGACGACGAAAGAATGGTAAAACAAGTATATATGGTGAAAATGAACGGCAACGTTTTATTTATTTTATTTATTGACACTTTATATACATATACAATAAATATACATATAAGGGCGGGCATATTGCCTTAAGGCAATTTCTTCCTACCTACCCAAACCGTTCAGTTTGAGAAAATTATAAATACATGGACATATTGAATCTTACAATTTTATACAAAAATTAAAAGCAAAGATTAACAAAAATAAATATATGTATAAAAAAAAATAACACTTTACTATGAAGAGAGGAGAGGGGATGGGAAGGAAAGAAGAAGGATAAAGGAACAATTCAAATATTTAGATAGTGACATTTCAATCTCGACTTAAATGTAAATAAAGAAGGGGCGTCTCTAACATTAGTTGGTAGATTATTCCACAATCGAGCGGCTACTACTGTGAAAGAGGAGGCAAAAAAAACGTTAGACGTTAGACGAGGACGACCAAGGAAGACGTGGCATGATCAGATAAACCAAAATCTTAAGTCTGGTCATGTCAAAAGCGGACAGAACCGAAGGGCATGTATGACAAGATGTATGAATGTGGAAGAGGCTAGGATTGTATGCCAGGATAGACGTGTGTGGCGGTCCATTCTCTCTGCCTACTCCTACGGGGAAATGGCGTGATGGTAGTAGTAGTAGTAGTAGTAGTAGTAGAAAAATGGAGTCATTAACCATGGATAATTCAAAATAATTTTTATCTCTTTATTCGATAAATAGTTTATCTTATTTGGCAGACACAAACAAAAAAAAAACTAGGATGGAATTTATTGTGGAAGTAAAACCAGTTATTTAAACAATATATTTTTTCGTTAACCATTAGGACTTAATATAAGATCATTTACTTTATTTTATCTCCATTATGCAAAAAATAATTCCATTTTTTTTCTTTCTCTCCTTACAAGTTGATTATTTTTATTAATTTTTGTTTTGTACTTTGGTTTAAATTTTTTAGGAAATTTTTATCTTTTAATTTTTTTATTAATATGTTTTACATATTTTTAAAGTTATCTCTACGTTTTTATGTTAAAATTAAATATGTTTTGTTTTATATCATAGAATTGACTCTGCACTATTTAGCCATTTAACTGGAATAAAATTTATTATTATTATATCAATGTAGTATTTACCATTTTAACTCTACCTTTAAAACCTTTTAAGTCCACAAACATATTATATGAACGTACATAATAATTATATACATAATTTTTTTTTTATTAATAAAACATGTAACACAAAAAGTACATATTATACTCCTAAGAGTTATTAAAGAAACTCATTTGGGACCGTACATAAAAAAAAAACATTTTTTTTGACAATATATAATATCGTACATATTAATACATCCAAAGTAGAAAGAAAACATTATTGTATAAGAAACATAAAACACAATACTTTACACCAACTGTATAAATTACATTAATAATTGTCACTATCAAAAAGATTTTATTTATTTATTTATTTTGTTCATTAACGCCCAAAAGGCATTTACAAAAAATAAAAATGAAATACATGCTAACATACTAAATAGTAAACACAGAATATACAGAAACAAATTGTGAAATTAGTTAAAAAGGATATGATAAAAAGTTTTACAAAGTAAAAAAAAAACAATAATAACAAAGGTATGCAAGAAAAAACAGTAAGCATATAAACAAAAAATGCAAAGATATAAGCTTATAAAATAAATTCTGTAAGGCAAACAATAAATAAAGTGTTACGGTAAGAATATTTGTTAATTGCGACACTTCTGGATTTTTTATTCAATTTTCCGTGTTTTAGCTCATCTCATATGGATGTTAAAAGGAAATGTAAAACAGATTTTCTTTTAGATTTTCTGAATAATTGCATAATAAATACAGCTCAATCAATAAAATTACTATGATTTATTTGTTAATTTTCATTTGTTGGCAAAACATATTATAATAGAAACATAATTTAAATATTATGTAAAATTTCTTTTCAAAATATGGATAAGTATCATTTTATATTATATTCATGTAGGTGAGATTCATACGGCTGAGTTGTTGATTCAGTTAACTGGAAGTAATGATAAATAGTAAGGAAATCGTATGATTTTGCCATTTTAAAACGCCGTACTTTCAAAAAGATTAAGTAAATAAACATTAGATAAAAACGATAATTATTATGAACTTTAAGATTCTATACAACAAAAATATGGTGGCATTGGTACTCATACAAAGTCAAAATATTTAAACAAAAATTCTTTAAATGATTTATAAAAAGTAAATTAAACAGTAAATGTATAAAAGTAAAACCTTTTGTTTTTTTTAAATACAAGCATTTTAAATGGCACAAATTTTATGTTCTTTTTCCTACATTAAAGGTTAAATTATGCCTTTAATAATCGATTTAGAAATTTAAATATTAAAAAGAGTTTAATTCAAACCCTTTTTTATGGAATTGTTTTTTTTTGTGAAGAATCGTTTGGTCGCGACTATTTCATTTTTATGGCAATCTGACAGACATAATAAAATATTTACAACCAAAATATTATTCTTTTAATTTGTAAAAAACATACTACTCTATAAAAATGGATATTATCAGGTGATTATCAGGGACATAATTTAACATAAAATTAAGAGAAATACACCAAAATTAAAGTTTTTCTTTCAATACAATATTTTATTGACTTTCCGCAAAAATCACTTCGTGACACATCAGTCATTTAGCCTTTTTACCGTCTGTAAAGGGTGTTCTTTAAACTCCATCACATCAGAAACCATAATGATCAGTATGGGCAAGAAGACATATTACCACATTAAAAAAAATATTTAGAACGAAGAAATTTTTTAAAAATAAAATATTCGAAAAAACAAATGGTTGCTTACTTCTGTAGGGGAAAAGTGAGAGGGGCGCGGCCGCACTGTTGACTGTGTATCAGACTCCCCCCTCCCCCTCCCGTTTCTCCCCTGCAGGAGTAAGCAACCATTTGTTTTTTTAAATATTTCGTTTTTGTAAATTTTATTCGTTCTAAATTTAATTTGCCAATATGTCTTCTTGCTCATATTGATCATCGTGGTTTAAAGAACACCCTGTATAAACTGTATGATCTATTGGTACACGAGTGCTGTGCCCTAAAGATCTGGTATCGTTTGGCAAATCATTTTATTATGGATTTACTATCGTCTGGTAGCATTGAATTCTAATCATGATCAACGTAACAAATAAAACAATGAAAAATCTTTACAACTGTTTAATAGTTCCCTTAAATGGCGTACAGATTGTATTCAGAAAACTTTGTGGCGTAAACATACCGCTTTAGAATACCAAATACCGACCTCGCCGCGATCGCCATTCGTGACGAAGAAAATAATTAGTACTGGACAAAATAATAAACTCCCTTCTCAAAAAAGTTTTTTCTCCTGTTGCAATAAATTTAGATCTTAACAACTCCCTAGGGAGTGAAGTCCAGCCTGCCTGTACGGAGATCAGTCTCACGCGTCAGGTACCAGTCCAAAAACAATGATATATTACACTGCACCCTACCAGAAATCGAACCCAGAACTTAAGGAATGGTAAGCTCCACTCAATTTCCCTGTAACTCAACTTATGTCAAGAAGGAAATTCAACAGAAAAACAGATAAAAAAATTCTAACATGCGGTTATTATTGCATATCCCCAGAAACCTAAACTTGAGTTTTTACTGCTTTTTGTTTCTCAAATATTTTTTTTTATCCCTTTTTCTTTCCTTGGTTCTTCTTTCTTTCGCCTTCCAAACCCATTATCTAATTCCACATTTTCCTTATCATTTAATACGTATAACACAATGTACTTTTTAAAAATGTTTATATTTTATTTTATTTTTATTTATTTGGATAACCAACAGCTATAATCTTATATATATATATAACGAAACAAATAACAAATAAGCCAATTACAGGTTTTCACAAGTAGCATCACAGTAAGTTAAAAAAGATTCTCGAACATAAAATGAATAGTAATTAAATGTAAATTCAAAAGAAAAGAAAAAATACTACGAATTATTTCGAAAGCAAACGCCGTACGTCATTAAGATTATTTGCAAATAAATATATGTTAAATGATTTATTTATTACATTAAAATGATTACAAGTTCGCCATAAATATGAATTTTGCCTATAATTAGATGAAACAAGAGGTATGTGAAGAAGAGGGTTATTTCTTAAAACTTTGGAAGGAACATCGATAGAAAGTTTACATAGTAGTTCAGGATAGTCAATTGAATTATATGTGCAAGCCTTATCTCCCAATTAAAAAACAGCTGTTATTTTGAAATAATCAGGTTTTTTTATATTTTGTTTTAACATATGTACGAGGGTTGTGTAAAAAATAAGGTTCCCAACGCTGTAAACTA
>NW_028277516.1:0-70265 GCF_059751315.1 Micrasema longulum
TCGGGCATAGCCTAAAAAGCCTTAATAAGTTCATAAATATTTAATTTTGTAATTTTAAATAAATAAATAAACAAGAAATGCCGGTTTTGTATTTAAGGTACTTTATAAATTTGTTTTGAATATTTTCTATTCTACTTATATATATGGCATACTGGGGATTGCATATCTGAGAGGCGTATTCCAAATGGCTTCTGACGTGACGTCCTTATCATTCCATCATAATCGTTGACCAGCTATTCTCTTATTTGGGAAAAAACTGAAAAAGGTAATGCTCAGGGACTCTGACCCAAGCCAATAAAACACGATTTTTACTTATTTTTAAAATTAGTATTTTTTTATTTATTAAATTTTCACACACATTACTGCTAGGATAAAAACGGAAACAACCAGGCCCTAGAAACTTTTAAAAAAAGTTTTTAATCTCATGCGTTTATTTTTGCTACAAAGAAGCTGAACCCTACAGGAAATTGGATATAAAAAATGTATTCATACGCGCGGTAAAAATTAGAGAATTTTTTTGTACGGTGATATTTCTTGAAAATTAGGGGAAAAAAAAAGTATCCCCTTACATGTCATGTTTGGCCTTGATGATTGTGACGTCAAGATACGTCATCACGTACATCATCATGTTCCATTTAAATTTGAACGGTCACGAATAAACTTGAAAATTTACACGAATCGTGACGTACCAGGGGAGCGGCCAATGTAATGGAACGTTTTCGTGGGAATTCAAAATTTTTCCGACTTATTCTTTCTGGCTGCGATGCACTCCCACTTGATTTTTAAGGATGCACACGCTTACACACCCTTTCATACACGCACAAAAACATTATCTCTCTAGCAACCATTATTAAAAGCTAAACATCGTATGAAACATTAAGAATCACCGTATTTTCACAGTCAAAATATTATCACTAATGTGACTTGATGAATTATTTTTCTCGTTATATTTCCTTTCCTCGATGGAGGTTGTAAATCATCTTAATTTGTTAGCAGCTGCCCTAAACAACATTGAAAATGCTGCAATGGAACCAGTCACGCAAATTCTTTGGCCAAGAAATGCGCCTTCCACCTGCACTGCGTCTTCCTTCAATCCTTCCCTGTAGAATGACTTCGACGTAGAATGTTATATTTTTCCCCTCTCATAACATGCCCAAAGTACTCAAATTTTATTTTGTTTATCTTGAGTACCCAACAAATAACGAATAACGCTGGTTACGCCACATTAACTATATATACGTACTCATATATATAGCACATTTGCTAGAATTCGAATTTATTTGCTACCTACGGGGCCCTGGTTAAGATGTTGCATTAGCCTACCATGGGTAGCGATATTGTCCAGGCGCTAGAGTACAACTGAACCGGCCGTGTGTACATGTGCTTTTTTATATTCTCACCACGATCGCAAAGAAAATATTTTGCGATCAACTATTAAATCCACTGTGTTGTGTAAACACCAAGTGCCCCTCCTTCCTGACCACAAGATCGGATCTGATCCTGACTGCCGCGACAGAAGTTCCAAACAATATAGGTGCCAGAACCCAGAATAAGGAAGGTGATTGCAGTTATTGTATTTAGGGTTCTGTGGCAAAGTAGATAAAGGATAACGCATCCCGCGAACCAGCAATTCGAGCGTTCATCTGCTAACGGGCAAGTGGCGCAATCAAACGCGTTAAATCACGTGTATTCACAATCACATTCTCAAGAAAAGTTAGTTACCAGAATGAGTCAACATGTGAGAAGTCAAATAAACTCTCCGTGAAGACTTATATGGGCATTTCAAACAGCAGAATGGTTTATCATCAGTGTGAGTCAACATATGTGGTTTCAAACACGCTCTCCGTGAGCACTTATATGGGCATTTCGAACAGGAGAATGGTTTCTCACCAGTATGAGTTAACATATGTGTTTTAAAAGAACCTTTGTGCGCACATTTGTATTGGCACTCGGAGCATGAGAATGGTTTCTCATTTGCATGAGAAAACATGTGCAATCTCAAAGAACTTCTCTGTGAACATTTATATTGGCACTTTGAGCAAGAGAATGGTTTCTCACCTGTGTGAGTTAACATGTGTGATTTCAATCCACCTCTCCGTGAACAACTAAATTGGCACTCTGAGCATGAGAATGGTTTCAGAACCGTGTGAGTTAGCATGTGTGATTTCAATCCACCTCTACGTGAACTGCTAAATTGGCATTCTGAGCATGAGAATGGTTTATCACTCGTGTGAGTTAACATGTGAGTTTTCAGGTTACCTCTCTGTGAAAATTTGAATTGGCACTCCGAACATGAGAATGGTTTCTCATTCGTGTGAGTTAACATGTGTGTTCTCAGGTTACTTCTCTGTGAAAATTTTAATTGGCACTCCGAACATGAGAATGGTTTCTCACCCGAGTGAGTTAATATGTGCGATTTCAATGTACCCTTCATTGAACACTTAAATTGGCACTCTGAGCATGAAAATGGTTTCTCACCTGTGTGAGTTAACATGTGCGATCTCAAATGACTTCTCTGTGAACATTTAAATTGGCATTCCGAACATGAGAATGGTTTCTCACCCGTGTGAGTTAACATGTGTGGTATCAAAGTACACTTCTTTGAACACTTAAATTGGCACTCTGAGCATGAGAATGGTTTCTCACCAGTATGAGTTAACATGTGTGGTTTTAAATGATGTTTCCGCGCACATTTAAATTGGCATTCCGAACATGAGAATGGTTTTTCACCTGTGTGAGTAAGCATATGCGATTTCAAACTACCCTTCGATGAACACTTAAATTGGCACTCTGAGCATGAGAATGGTTTTTGGCCAGTATGAGTTAGCATGTGTGGTTTTAAATGATATTTCTGCGCACATTGAAATTGGCACTCCGAACATGAGAATGGTTTCTCACCAGTATGAGTCAACATGTGTGGTTTTAAATGATGTTTCCGCGCACATTTAAATTGGCATTCCGAACATGAGAATGGTTTTTCACCTGTGTGAGTTAGCATGTGCGATTTCAAACTACCCTTCGTTGAACACTTAAATTGGCACTCTGAGCATTTGAATAATTTTTCGCCAGTATGAGTTAACATGTGTGGTTTTAAATGACGTTTCTGCGCACACTGAAATTGGCATTCCGAACATGAGAAGGGTTTCTCACCTGTGTGAGTTAACATGTGCGATATCAAAGTAGAATTCTTTGCACACTTAAATTGACACTTTGGGCATGATAATGGTTTTTTCCTAGTATGAGTTAGCATGTGTGACATCAAACTTCTCTTAAGTGAAAATTTATATTCACACTCTGAACACGGGAAATATTTTTGCTTTGCTTGTAAACCTAAAAAAAAAACAGTGATCGTTCAAAACGCTGAAAATCAAATTAAATCTAATTTTAGGAAAATATAATATATATAAACTAAACACTTTTTTTTTTAAACGAATTTCCTGTCTAAACACGAGTTGTTGCTCTATTGGAGAGGTAGAAACGTTAGTTATTATGATTGACAAACCATTTACTTATTATATAAACAATTTTTTCAATTAATAACAAAAATATGAAAAAATAAACGGAGTTTTAATAGTTAAATAAACTTAAATATATATTAAAATATTTGAGTTTGTCCAAATGTTCATAGACAAAAGACTGGATTTCACCCCCTTTGGGGGTCATTAAGATTAAAAAATTACAACAGGGATGGAGAATACCTTAACCTCATTGGCTGGTTTAAGTGGCCACTTAACACACTGTGTAACATTCACCATTTTGCCTATCCATATTTCTTCAATTCCACTTCACTAAAATCAACAGATGGAAGAATTGAAGAAATATGGATGTTCAAATATAGGCAAAATGGTAAATGTTACACAGTGTGTAAAGTGGCCACTTAAACCAGCCAATGACAGGTCATAAGCCCTGTAAATGCCTTGACTTCCATTTTTCTTTATTTAAGGTATTCTCCATCCCTGTTGTAATTTGTTAAATATATATGTACACATAGCAAAACCACGTTTGCCTATGGTTTTGTGAATCATTAAAAAACATTATTCATCTATAGAAGCACTATGTATACCGCCCTTGAGATATTAAATTGCGAAAATGGCGCCATGTAAGATATCCATAATAATAATCCATAATTAAAATAATAATATAGTTAAATGTTTTCGTAAGTTTAGAAAATTGTTAACAGCAAACTGTTTGTTGAAACAATTTTGATTACTGCGAAAATTCTATGAAAAAAAAAACACGAGGAATTTTCACAAGTCCAAGTACGAGTATTTTTAAAAAAGTACTGGATTAAACCTGCGACAGACTTTTTAAATTTCCGAAAAATCATTTATAGTCCATAATTTCAGAGCAGATAACGTGGAAGAAAGTATTACTTACTTGAGGTAATTTCATATTCAAGAGAGGAATCCAAACATTGCTGTTTAATGTTGGGATATTTAATATCCATCTCTGTGTACATTGGTATATCACTGGCTATCATAGGCTGGTCAGTACTGGTCCCCGGTTCAGCCTTCACGGTAGCAACACCTGCCTCATCGCTCATGTAGCGATACTGGGCTTCTTCCCCGGTATGAAGAACATCTCCCACTTCATCGCCAGCCCACGGTTCAGTCTTCACGGTAGCAACACATGGCTTCTTGCTCCTGTAGGGACGTGCCGCCCCTCCCCCAGTATTGTAAATATCTCCTTCAACATCACCAGTCCCCGGTTCAGCCTTGACGGCAGCAACACCGGCCTCATCGCTCCTGTAGCGACACTGGGCTTCTTCCCCGGTATGAAGAATATTTCCCACTTCATCGCCAGCCCACGGTTCAGTCTTCACGGTAGCAACACATGGCTCCTTGCTCCTGTAGGGACATGCCACCCCTTCCCCAGTAGTTCCATAGAATATATCTCTTTCAACATCACCAGTCCCCGGTTCAGCCTTGACGGAAGCAATACCTGCCTCATTGCTCCTGTAGGGACACTGGGCTTCTTCCCCGGTATGAAGGATATCTCCCACTTCATCGCCAGTCCACGGTTCAGCCTTCACGATAGCAACACATGGCTCCTTGCTCCCGTAGGGACATGCCACCCCTTCTCCAGAATGAAGAATATTTCCTCCAACATCACCAGTCACCGGCTCAGCCTTTATATTTATGGAAGCGATTTCCATAATGTTGCATTCCAAAGATGGTACAATGTTAATCTAATTATTCTAAAAATAAATGAAATATTTAAGTTAAATAATAATCAAATAAGATGCCACAGTGAAAAATTTCAGATTGGTTATGTTTTGAAATTTATAATAAACTACATTGTAATAAACTCATTTTATTTTTAATTTACAAACTTTGAGAAAGCAATGTGTGGCTGTAAGTAGTTAAATTATATATTGATTTATTTATTTTATATATATACGGCTTAGGCCAATTATTTTATGAATGTATCTTTTGATATAAATTTATGGTTTCTTAGTACAAAATTTCGACTAACTCTTCTTTTGACCAGTCTGTTTTTTGGTTGGCTGGAAGATATTGGTTTTAGAAATAAGTCCGCTAAATTGCTTATTCTTTGTACCGCGAAACCGTCAAATTTTGCCCTCTAAAAAAGTCTAATCTATGATCAACCTTTAAAAATATATTTCCATTTGATTTCAGTAAATTTGGTACATTAAGGACGAAAGTAGATTTATGTCACTTTTAAGGATATTTTTGAACAGAAATACCTTTAAAAAATATTGTTCTTACCTAATAAACGTTTTATTGTTTTTTTATTATTGCCCAATTTAAAAAAAACATTTGTTTTAAAATGGTAAAATCGTATGATTTCCTAATTTTGCGTTCGTTTTACTCGACTACAGTCTTAACTATATTCCTGAAACATTTATTATTTCTCACAACATAGGTATAAAGTATTTGCCATTTAGAAAAATGTGTGTACCTACCTGATATTAAAAATTGTCATTTAGGTCATTGAGACTAGGATTATTGGTATGTGTACTCAAATAAAACATTTCTTTAAATAAACAAGATTTATTAATTTTTCTTAAATTATCAACCAGATTTTGACAACCTTAAGGCCCATAAATTGCTTTGCCCAATTGTTTTTAGACGAATATTTTATTAGTTAGCAATTAAATAAATAAATAAAATAAATTGAAAATATATTAAAACGACAATTTCGCCCTTGAATTAATAGTTCAATAAAGTAGTTCTCAGACAAAAACGCCATATGAGCTACAGTTCAACAAATAATGGTTGCGGGCAAACACGGACGAACATGGAGGTAATTTTGCCGGCCATCAAAATTTTAAATTGCTTGAAATCGCATTTAAATATGACTGAATTTACAATTGTAACCAAATTCAATGATTACCAAGGTAATTTAAAAGTAAAGCACAAAAGACATTACACAAAATCAACATAACTGCAAAATTGGACGGTTTCGTATACGTAGGCGCTGTAAAGTCTCTTGATTACGTATGCCTCAAACGTGTGGGTGGACGCGGTCAACAAGAAAGTCAATCGGAAGAAATTGAACTCCATCCAACTGTTATAACCCATGATGAATTACCAATACTCATAATTGGGATTTTTCCATGTTGTCATTTTGTGGTTAAGCGTCTTCCTTTTGATAATTAAATTGAAGCTAATTTTATATTTAATTGATGGTTTTATCCTGTTTATATATGGAAAATACGCATTATTCATTCCTGAAATCCCGTTATAATTAACTGATTATTTATCCTGTTGATGCATTAAAAATTCCTATTAGTAAGTTCTGGAATACGACGCAATAATCAGGATATTTGTGGTAATTGAACCATATAAAAGGGGGATTGCACATCCCAACTGTGTCATTATTATTCGATAGTTATACGCCTGCATAAATAATTGTACTTGTTCCCTTCTTGATAAAATAAATTATTAAGTTCTGCACAAGTGTTATCATTGGTGGACAATCCTGAGGAAGAAGACTACCCCTGACATAGCCTCCTTCTAAGTTTTCTACAACTTATCAGTGTAACGCTCACGACTGATTGCCTTCAGTCAAAAGTTCTAACATAAAGACAAATAGACATCAAATCATGCAAGGGATACAGAACAATCTCCTTGGTATCAGCACAAGTTTTGAGTGGATTTATGATTTATTCAGGGAGCTTGCAGAAGCATATGAAGTGAAGAAAAGCCTCACCTTGCAAGACTTGCCGCAGGACATATTTTACTAGGGAGTGGGAGACTATTTCTCTCTTTCTAGTGGGAGAGTTGAGAATCTACACAACGTCAGCTCGGACAAGTCATAACGTCGTGCATCGGAAGAACATTCACATTTCATTTTGACATTTCGTGTCACCCGTCCACCAGCTCTTTGCCAAGTGTTCGCCATTGTAAATTCCTTCTGAACAAAATTTTTAAGGACGTAACTCAATAAATAATTTCGATTGTAATCCATCTTTCTCATTTAACATTGATACTCTGCTAGTTTGCGGCTGATGAAAAAACGCCATCAATTATGAGACTTCGAACATAATACCTGGGGCGTTGCGTGTGGACAAGTGGATTTAAGTTTAAATATGGTGTCTCGTGTTTTGTTAAATTAGAAACACTGCTGGTTAACGTACGCGGGCAATCTATGTTATTCTTCTAGTATTAGTATTTACTTTGATATATGGAAAAACACCAAGGTGGTGTTTACCAATAAAACCATTGGAAAAAATAAGTAACTATAGTCCTTAAATTACAGCTTAAAATACAGAATGACAGCTGTCAAACTAATTTCATTAGTGATGGGAGATTACTGATCACAGATCTAATCGATTTTATCAGTTATTTCATGCAATCAGGAAACTCTGTTTCCGAAAATTGATACAAAACACGCAATAACAAGCCTGTTATAGTGTGTTTAACACAATTATTCAACAAAAAATAAGACATTTATATTTTTTTCATGAACAACATCAAATGAATTATTTTTTTATTCGATCAATTTACATTGATCAATTTGTCCCATCTCTTACCTTGGAAGAAAGTCATTGATAATTAGGTTTATTTTAGTTTGAACGCTGATTTTTATATATTAATGTTGATTCATGTTTCAAGCATTGTATTAAAAAATAAATTAACGCGCTAGATACAAATTATTTTTCGTGTGTCAATATAAATAGCTCCTTTGACGTTTGTAGTACAAAGTTATGTCGTCACTTTTTCTGACAGCTGTCATTCTAATCATGTTACATTTTAAGGACAATAGTCTGTTCCAGGCAAGGAGCAAAATATTCACATCTAGCTAAGATGCTTTGATTCCCAGTAAGATCACAATGACTCAATGTGATTTTCCTCAAGCTTGGCTGTAATTTACCACTAAAATTGGGCCGCCTGGCCTGTTGTGGTACTAAAAATAAAATAGCCATAGTTCTTTATTACATACATGGATGTTTCTTACTTTTTGCGGTGATTTGTATGAAAGCCTTCGTTTAATCGTCCAAGAATATTGTAATTATTATCCACGAAATATGCACCCTTACGGCCTAGCGTTTGACAGGAGATCCACAGATAAAAAGTTAAGTTACTCTTTGGTAATCCATAAACAAAAGATGTTACGACTAGAAATCACAAACAAAATACCATAATGTACTCTTTTTTAAAATTGTTGTTTAAATGATTAAAACTTTTTTCCCCGTTAAAAAAGCGGATTTTTTATGATATACCATAAAATCTATTTTTGTCTTCATTGGGAAATAACGCGGTAATATCATAAAATATTTAATTACGAAATTATATAACCTTCCAATATTTTTTTTATGTTCTAGGATTTTTCAAACAATAAAGCATTTTGATAAAATTAACCTTTTAGTTCACGTTAGCCAATTCTGAAAAGAACCACATTTTAATTACTGCCGTTAAAACTAAATCCATTAACAAATTACAACAGGGATGGAGAATACCTTAAATAAGGGAATATGGAAGTCTAGGCATTAACAGGGCTTCTGACCTGTCATTGACTGGCTTAATGACTCCCGAGGGGGTGAAATCTAGTCTTTTGTCTACAAACATTTGGGCAAACTCAAATATTGTAATAAAACGGAGAGAAGGAAGCGGAAAGAAAAGCTTGAAAATTGAAAAATTGTTTTCAGGCGTCGCTGTCGCCTAATATGTGAAATAATTCAGTCAGATAAATCTCTTCACAACAATAAAGGTTTCAGCTCCTTAACTTCACTTAAATCAACAAATGGAAGAATTGAAGAAATGTGGATGTTCAATCATAGGCAAAATGATGAATGTTACAGTGTGTAAAGTGGCCACTTAAACCAGCCAATGGCAAGTCATAGGCCCTGTAAATGCCTAGACTTCCATATTCCCTTATTTAAGGTATTCTCCATCCCTGTTGTAATTTGTTAATCTTATTGACTCCCGAGGGGGTGAAATCCAGTCTTTTGTCAATCTCAAATATTGTAATGAAACCAACTGGTCCAAGAAGAAGTATAAAAATTAGAAAATTGTTTTCAGGCGTTGTAGGCAAACATTTGGACAAACTCAAATATTGTAAAAAAATTAAATCCATTTAACCCTTGGTTACTACACAAAATAAATTAAACACGTTTGCTATTTAAGGGTCCATTGACCCTGCCATAAAAATAATGTTTATTTTGTTGACGAATAGCAATGCGGAAATAAAATACACAATTAATGTATAAAGATATATTTAGTTTTTAAATAACACACGGTTACTTGTTATCTAAACAGTTTGGACATACAATCACTGAGCAAGTGTTGCAAATTGGAATTTCAAGAGGAACAAACACTGTTCGTTTTTTGATATTTTTAAAAGCGGCAAATAGGGTATACAATTTCACATGCATTTATATATCCAATTACAGAAATACTCAAAATATAAAGAATAACATTTGTTGGTTTTAAAAAAATCTTTTAAAATATACAATACAATCATTCAAAAGAAGTTATGCACGCTTAACTTGTTTACTAAGATTTATTCCTAAGAGATTATTGGCAAAAGTTGGGAGAGTATCCTGAAATAAATCGAGTTTGTTATTTCAGCATACAGAGCGTTCTTTAAGCCCTGTCACATGATCAGTATTGAAACCACGATGATCAGTATTGGCAAGAATACAACTAAGCATATTTAAAAAAACATTTAGAGCAAAGATTTTTCAAAGTAAAATATAAAAAAAATAAAATTGTCGCTTATTTTTGCAGGGGAGAAGCGAGGAAGGCGCGGCCGCGCGGTTGGCGGTGTATCAGACTCACCCTCCCCCCCCTCGTTTCTCACCCGCAGCAGCAAGCTACTTTTTGCTTTTTTGGGTTAGTTTTTTTTTTAATTCGTTCTAAAAATTTATTTAAATGTGTCAATGCGTTTTTTTGGCTCATACTGATCATTGTGCTTTCGGACGTGACCGGGTTTAATGAACATCCTGTATATTATATTCCCGACACATGCGGGCCATAGGTGTGTAGTATGTTGCATTGCTTGAAAACGAATTTTTTTTTAATGTATCCTGATGATTGAGTGTTCTCAATCTCGCATTTATTTTAATTTTATTATGGTTGGTATGTACTTAATAGTTTAATATTTTATAGAGAAATTTTTAATTGAAAACAATGCGGCGTTTGGTCAAGGGAATCAAAATAAACAGAGTTAGAAGTTGCTCGTTGAACGTGGGTTAGATATTCGGGTCTTATATAAAAGGTACTGTAAGAACTTATTTGAATAGATTCCATCGAGTTCTTATGATTGTGATATTGCGGATTCCATTAGCATGAGGCTAGTCAAGATTACTGCTTTGATATGGAGACACCTCGCGGAAGGAAGGCAGTCTCAGATGTACCTCGCGAACCAGTCGAAATTCCACGAGGCTGGTAAAGTAGCGCTGGCTACATCCTGTCTGCAGCGGCGCCGTTCTTCGGCACGGCCCGAGGATCGGGTGGCACAAACACTACTCACTTTCCGACTCCGGGCTTTCATAGGCGGCCCGACTTACCCTGTCTCTCAAATTAATCAATTACTCGAATAGTTTTGGTCCCCTTTCATCACTTATTACAAGTTAAATATTAATTTTCAGCATTTTCACAAAATGTTACCACTAATGTGACTTGATGAATTCTTTTTATATTTCCTCTCCCCGAATGAGGTTAGAAATCATCGCAGAAATTCTTGCTATGTTGGCAGCTGCCCTGAACAACGACTGAGCGCTGTAATGAAACCAGTCATGCAAGTTCTTTCCGTTCTGAGAGATGCGCCTTCTACCTGCACTGCGTCTTCCTTCAATCCTTCCCTGTAGAATGGCTTGCGGAATGTTATATTTTTCCCCTCTCATCACATGCCCAAAGTGTTCAAGTTTTCATTTCTTTATCTTGAGTACTCAATGAATAACGAATGAAATATATTTTTTTTAACCACGTGTACTCACAAACGGAGCTGAGAAAATTTAGTTACCAGAATGAGTTAACACGTGAGATGTCAAATTACTTTTCCGTAAAGTTTTATATGGGCATTTCGAACAGAAGAATGGTTTCTCGTCAGTGTGAGTCAACATATGTCGTTTCAAACAAGCTTTCCGTGAGGACTTATATCGGCATTTCGAACAGGAGAATGGTTTCTCATCAGTGTGAGTCAACATATGTTGTTTCAAACAAGCTCTCTGTGAGCACTTATATGGGCATTTCGAACATGAGAATGGTTTCTCATCAGTGTGAGTCAACATATGTGATTTAAAATAAGCTCTTTGTGAGCACTTATATGGGCATTTCGAACAGGAGAATGGTTTCTCACCAGTATGAATTAACATATGTGTTTTCAAAGAACCTTTGTGCGCACATTTATATTGGCACTCGGAGCATGAGAATGGTTTCTCATTTGCATGAGAAAACATGTGAAATCTCAAAGACCTTCTTCGTGAACATTTGTATTCGCACTTTGGGCAAAAGAATGGTTTCTCACCTGTGTGAGTTAACATGTGTAATTTCAATCCACCTCTCCGTGAACTACTAAATTGGCATTCTGAGCATGAGAATGGTTTCTCGCCAGTATGAGTTAACATGTGTGGTTTTAAATGACATTTCTGCGCACATCGAAATTGGCACTCCGAACATGAGAATGGTTTCTCACCTGTGTGAGTTGCCATATGCGTTATCAAAGTAGAATGAAATGCACACTTAAATTGGCACTCAGGGCATGAAAGTGGTTCCTTCCTAATATGAGTTAGCATGTGTGACATCAAACTTCTCTTGAGTGAAAATATATTTTGACACTTTGAACACGGGAAATACTTCTGCTTTGCTTGTAAACCTAAAAATCACAGTGATTGTTTAAAACGCTGTAAATCATAAAATGAATGAATATCAGCCAGTCAATTTCGTTTATGAACGGTATTATGACACGTGTGACTGAATATGAGATCTCAGTAATTACGAATGAAACATGGCTATATTTTATTCGAAGTTATCTGTTAGTTATTACACAACCAAAAAAAAACCCACTAATTTACTAAATTCTCGAAACCCTAGATTTCCAGATTTAATTTTACATAGATACAATACAACTGCAGTTTTAAATCATTATTTATATTTTGGGAATAAAAACATATATAATTTTACAGAAAACCGCCCTTGAACCTGTAGCAATTGCACAGAAATCTTTAATCCGAGTAATTTAAAAAAAAACATTTCGCTATCCAAGTGACTTGCTCTTCAAAGAATTCAGAGTACTAAATATTATTTAACAGTATATATTGAGAACGGTAGTGGACACACATAAATAGAGACATTTACCCATGCGTCAACCACAACTATAATAGGGATCTGATACTAAGTGAAGGGGTCAACACTGTTCTGGCATCGAGACAACACTATAACGTAGGCAAAAAGGTTCATAACCTTTTGCCAGAATCGTGGAAAGACGGGAGTGTTGTCAAGTTGCGGAAGGTGTTGACCTCGCTCTTTCGTGACATTGGTCGTAGGGAGTCAGAAAAGTTGACGCATGCCACGGATTGGAGAATCTTACTGGATGTCAGAAATAAAATATAAAAAATAAGGAATAATTTTAAAAATATATATTTATAGATGACAACCATGAAGTTTCACATAAATAAATTGTCTATGTTTTTATGAATGTATGTATGTGTATGCGCATGGTTGTATGTACGTGTGTGTGTATGTACATGTGTATATATGTGTATATATATATATGTGTGTATAAATGTGTATGTCTGTATGTATATGTATCAAAATGAATATACGAATAAGTTTATATTTTGTTTGTCTGTGCTCTATATTAATTTGTTAACTATTATAATATATTAAAATGTAATTGCCTAGCTTGGAACGGGGTATGTACCCTTGTTAGCTGGGCAAAGTGAACATGGAATTGTATTTTGATAAAGAGTGTAAATAAATAAATAAATAAAATAAAATAAATAAATAATAAAACATTTAAATCTAAATAAAAAAACAAACGAGACCCATCCCATCCAGAACTCCTCACAATAAAAATGTGTGCATATTAAAAACAGAACATCTAACTTTAAGGAATTTGATAAATAAAATATTACATAATCTTTATTAAAGTAGTTACGTTATTAATAATGATTTATGTGTAAAACATTTGTAATTTTATATTTGTTTTGTGAATATTTGTTTCAATAAATAAATAAAACCTTAAGAGATTATTCACATATTACAACAGAGATGAAGAACATTTTAAAGAAGGCAATATAGATGTCTAGGCATCTATAGCCAATGACAGGTCATAAGCCCTGTCATTGGCCGTTGTAATATGTTAATATTAACCGCTCCCCAGGGAGTTGAATCCAGTCCTTGTCTAACTCAAAATATTGTTGATAAATCCACCTGGTCCATGAAGAAGTATAGAAATTGAAAAAATAAAAATTTCGTTGCCAAGTGTGTAGGTGAAATAATTCAATTAGATGAATCTCACTCGCATAAATAAAGGTTTCAGCTCTTTAACTTCACAAAAATCAACAGATGAAAGAATTGAAGTAATATAGATGTTCAAATATGGGCCGAATGGTGAATGTTACACAGTGTGTAAAGTGGCCACTTAAACCAGCCAATGACAGGTCATAAGCCCTGTAGATGCCTAGACATCTATATTGCCTTCTTTAAAATGTTCTTTATCTCTGTTGTAATTTGTCAATATTAACAGCTCCCCAGGGAGTTGAATCCAGTCCTTGTCTAGAAAAATTTGGACAAACTCAAAATATTGTTCTTAAGAGATTATATTAAACATGGATGATCAAACATAGACTAAGTGAAAAACAGTGTAGAGTGACCACCCAATAACAGGTCAAAATGGTTTTTAGAAGCATGAAACGCCTACATTTGAACTAACTCAGGCTCTCTCGGGGCATGGATGCATGAGGGAATATCTGCATCGCTTTGGTCTGCGAGACGATACCTGTCACTTGATCTGCATCACCAAAGTGACCGTATCTTTTAAGTAGTTCAATTGAACAAATGTGTCTTTTGCTCATTCGGCTCATTTAGATCATCATATCTCCGCATCTTTTGCATCATCGTGTCATTTGTGTCTCCATATCTATCGTGTCTTTCGTGTCTCTAGTTCGTTTCGTTCTTTCGTTCGCTCGAGCCGAATGCGTACGGGCGGTGAATAAAACAAATCATTCTAAACCTTTGGCTGGTTCGTCAGCCTCAACAAGTTATTAGCCCTGTGACCTAATAAGTGATTCCACAATTAGGTTGTTATTTTTTACATTGTTTCATTTCGTTTGTAATTATTTTTACGGCACCGGGAGATGTGCGGACATGATGCACCAATTTGGGAAGAAACCATCAAACACACCGTCGAGGATTGCCCAGAAAGACGCTACCCTGGTGATCTAGCAAACTTCCTGACTGCGGCCCCTGAATCGATAGAATACCTGACTAGCCTAGATCTGGAACAATAATTGTTTTTTTTCTTGCCGAACGCCAAATAAAATAATTATGCAATAGGATTTAAATTTCCCTACGTACCATCATTCACAGTACATAAACTTAATCTTAGAGCAGATAATGTGGAAGGAAGTATTACTTACTGGAGGCAATTTCATTCTTACGGGAGGAATCCAAACATTCTTGTTTAATGTCGGGACAATCGACATCCATCTCTGTGTATATAAGTATATCATTAGGCTGGTCAGTACTGGTCCCAGATTCAGCCTTCACAGTAGCAATACCTGCCTCATGGCTCCTGTAGGGACACGGCGCCCCTTTCCCAGTATAGAGAATATCTCCCACTACATCACCAGTCTCCGGTTCAGCCTTCGCTGTAGCAACACGTAGCTCCTTGCTCCTATAGGTAAATGCCGCATTTCCCCCAGTATGGAAAATATCACCTTCAACATAATTAGTCCCCGGTTCAGCCTTCACAGCAGCAACACATGGCTCCTTGCTCCTGTAGGGACATGCCGCCCCTTCCCCAGTAAGGAAAATATCTCCTTCAACATCATCAGTCGCCGGTTCAGCCTTCACAGCGCCAATACCAGCCTCATTACTTCTAAAGGGACACGGCGCCTTTTGCGCGGTATAAAAAATGTCTCCCACTGCTCCGCCAGTCCCCGGTTCAGCCTTCACGGTAGCAACACATGGCTCCTTGCTCCTGTAGAGACATGCCGCCTCTTCCTCAGTATGGAGAACATCTCCTTCATAACCACCAGTCACCGGTTCGACCTTAATATTTATGGAAGCGATTTCCATAATGTTGCATCCTAGAGAGGGTACAGTGTTGATCTAATTATTCTGAAAATAAATGAAATATTTAAGTAAAATAATAATTGAATAAGATGTCGCAGTGAAAAATATTTAAAAAAGCCATTTATGCATCATTTTATTTTTAATTTACATACTTACGAGTTTCGAGAAAGCAATGTGTTGCTGAAAGAGATCGGATAATACATACTTTTTAATTATTTTCATATAATGATTGATTGACATTAAAAATACTAAATATGATGTTTGATAAATACGATGTAGGAAATAATAAACGTCGTTATTTTAGTCCTCCAATGGAAGATTGTTCCAATAACTTTCTCATCAATATTATTTTCTCCATAAAATAAACACAATGAAGATTTAACAAGTTAGATCATTGTATTATATCCGCCCCCTAGTTAAACCATTTGGTATTCAATAGATATTTATTAATTCTGGAGACAAAGAATTGATTTCTACGTTCGTTCCGAGTCTGCCCACATACTTTCATATAATGTATTTTGTTTTGTTAAACTAGAAACACTGCTGTGTAACGTACGCGAGCAATCTATGTTATTATTTCTAAAATGTAATCTCAACCCGGATTCATCGATCCACTATTACATTAGTCGTTAAAGCTATATTGAGATTAATTTGCATAACTAGGTTTAGCAACTACAATTAAAATCCGTTACATGCTAATCATATTTCATTACGAATTAACAATGCTAATTATTCCATAGTTAAGACTGTTCCAGGCAAGGAGCAGAATATTCACCTTTTGCTAAGACGCTTCAATTCCCAGTAAGATCGCAATGACTCAATGTGATTTTCCTCAAGCTTGGCTGTAATTCACCACTAAAATTGGGCCGCCCGGCCTGTTGTGGTACTAAAAATAAAATAGCTATAGTTTTATATTAGATACTGGAAATGCTTCTTACTTTTTGCTGTGATTCATTTGAAAGCCTTCGTTTAATCGTCCAATAATATTGTAATTATTATCCACGAGATACGCACGCTTACGGTCAAGCGTTTGACAGGAGAACCACAGACAAAAAACTAAGCCACCTTCTGGTAATACACAAACAATCAAAGAAATTACGACTAGAAAACATTTTAAACAAAATACCATAATGTACTCTTTTTTTAAATGGTTTTACGCGAAACAAGCTATAAATGTGTGTTCAAAATTTTAAATGATTAAAACTTTTTTCCCAGCTGAAAAAGTGGAATTTTTGTGATTCACTATAAAGTTAACCTTTATCTTCATTGGGAAATAACGCGGCGATATTATAAAATATTTAAATACGAAATCATATAACCTTCCGATACATTATTTTATAATCCAGGATTTCTCAAACAAAAACATTTTAGTTCCCGCTAGCCAATTCTGAAAAAAACCCCATCTCAATTGACGCCGATAAAAATAAATCCATTGAACTCTTATTTACTAAACAAGATACGTAGACGATATCTTTGCAGTCTGGCTACATGGGATGAATGAATTAAATACCTTTCTAGATCATTTAAATGCATTACATCCTCTGATAAAGTTTACAATGGAATTACAAACGAACGACTCTCTTCCATTCTTGGATGTAGAAGTAAAAAGAAAACCAAACAGCAGTCTTGGGCATACGGTGTATAGAAAACCAACACATACGAATTGATACTTACACGCTGATTCACATCATCATCCAGCCTAAAAACGAGAATTAATAAATACACTTCTAACAAGAGCGACTCGAATATGCGAAGATTCCGAAAGGGGCGAAGAGTTCAACAAAATTTCACATGCATTGGAGCATAATGGATATAAGAAGAAACAAATTGACAACATTATTAAATCGCAAGGGACAAAGAAGAACAAGGAAGAAGATATTACCAGAGGGACTGCATACCTGCCATATGTACAGAATGTAACTGACAGGATAGCCAAAGTGCTGAAGAAACAAAATATTGCAACAACGTTTGGGACTGTGGGAAAAATAAAAGACCATTTAGTAAACCCAAAAGATAAAAATCCTCTAGAAATTGAAGCCGTGTACAAACTAAGTTGCCAAGGATGTGATAAAGTGTATATTGGACGAATAGGGCGCACAGCAAAGAAGAGAATTGACGAACACAAAAGAGCGTGTAAACTTGGGCATCCAGACAAATCCGCAATAGCGGAACACTTTATAGACACAGGACATTTTTTCGCCTTTGAACCAAAAATTCTACATAAACCTAGTAATTATAGTGCACGAATAATAAAAGAGGCAATGGAAATACACAGACATCCAGATAATATAAACAATGACGACGGGCTTAAATTAAATTCAACATGGTTCCCAGCACTACATATGACAAAAACGAATAGATATGTGCCTACTGCCGGCTGCGACACGGTACAAATTACTAGTACATAAACATAATTATTATTTCCTACGAAACTAGAAATGTGCCTACTGCTGACTGTGACACGGTACAAATTACTAGTTCATAAACACATACATTTCTTTATAAAACACACAGTTTTCCCTGAAGATGGCTCCTGCAATGGTAGCCGAAACGTCGGATCAAATCCAACATACACGGTATCACCCAAAAAAGATACATAATATTGTTTCTACGTCTTCTTCGTTTTTATGGCTTTTTCACCCCCCACTCGGCTGTTCTAGCCAGTGTCGAGCTTTTAGTTTATTTGTTTATTTACATGTTTACACATGTGTTGGTAATATATACAAGTTGAGTTAGTATTTGATATTTGGAAAACTTTACATAATACAACATACTGATTTAACATGCCTATACCCCTTGAGTCGATTTTCACAAAAATGGCGCTTTATGAAATATTGTTATATGTTTTCGAAATAAAAAAAATATATCGAAAATAACGCGGCGTTTGGTCAGGGAATCAAAAAGAAAAAGAGTTAGAAGTTGCTCGTTGAACGTGGGTTAGATATTCGGGTCTTATATAAAAGGTACTGTAAGAACTTATTTGAATAGATTCCATCGAGTTCTTATGATTGTGATATTGCGGATTCCATACGGATGAGACTAGTCAAGATTACTGCTTTGATATGGAGACACCTCGCGGAAGGAAGGCAGTCTCAGATGTACCTCGCGAACCAGTCGAAATTCAATGAGGCTGGTAAAGTAGCGCTAGCTACATCTTATCTGCAGCGGCGCCGGTCTTCGGCACGGCCCGAGGATCGGGTGGCACAAACACTACTCACTTTCCGACTCCGGGCTTTCATAGACTGCCCGAGTGGCCCTTATCCCTGTCTCTCAAATTAATCAATTACTCGAATAGTTCTTGTCCCTTTTCATCACTTATAACAACGCAAGAATTTAAAAATCTAAACTAACGACTAAATGTTATTTCTAACAAAACTTACGATAGATAAAGTGTTTCTACTGACATTTCTTGGTGGAACTGTATTTCAATCACAATAATAACACATTAAAGTTTGTAAGTGAAAATTCTTGATTGAAGTTCATTGTAATTTATTATATAAAATTTTCCAATATACGGTGGGCAAAACTTTCGTATATTGGAAAAACTAGAGATAAAATTGGACAAATAATAAACAAAAATAAATGCACCGCAGCCTTTTACAATAATAATTCCTTAGCTGATTTGTTAGTTAATATTAAATACAAAAAAGATTAGTTTTTCAACTCAGGAACTTACCTTCTTAATTGTAAAGACTGTAAAAATACATGCTACGTAGGTCAAACGGGTAGAGCCTTTAAAACAAGCATAAAAGAGCACATACAATCGTAGTCTAATAATAAAGATAATTTTAAAAAAAATATAACACACGTGCATTCTCCATTACTATATCCATTGTAATATATTTTTACTAATGACTTTTTACCCTTTGTTTATCAGAAATCAAACTAAAAAAATGGCGAAAATCAAACTCACGAAGGATGGGGCACTAAAAATAAAATACTTAAACTCATTAAAATAGCATTATATCAACTCATTAGTTAACCCAATTTTTTTTTGATAATGATCCGTAAGATAAAAATAACTTTCTTTAATTTAGTTTCATATTATTTTGAATTATATATCCCACCTCTCTCCTTAATAAAGATACCAGTCTCGAAGCTGTCGTGAAAGCGATGAAACCGATCACTGGATATTCCAAATTTGTGGATTAAAGTGTTACTCGTATTTTATTTATATAATAAAATACAATATTAAAAATGCGTTGATGGTTTTATTCAACTTTCACATATAAATTTTACCAGTACCGGGTTTAGTTGTGACCGACAGCGGCAGCCTGGGCAGATATATAAATAATTTTTTTTTTCAGTGCTGCAGAGCAGCGTTTATTTCATAATTAAAAAATACCATATTATAATTTGTTACCCACTAAATCTAAAGACTTTTCGGTGGGACACATTTTTTTTTATGACAGGTTTATATTACATTTATTTTATTTATATTTTACAGATTTATTTATAAACAGGCACTATAAAGTATCTAGAAGATATTTCTTCAGTTCTTTTTTTTTTCATTTGAAGATTTTTCATGTTAATAATGGTTTGTGGGAGATCATTGAACAATCTTGGAAAAACGCAATTTAATGTTCGCTCTTCGAAGTAATTTGTAATTCGGGGAACAGACAGGGGGAGCCCTTAGTTTTTAATCTAGTGTTGTGAGTGTGGGAAACTCTTTTTTTTTATTCCGGATCAACAAAGTGATCTACATCTCTTTGCACACTTGAATTGACACTCTGAGCATGAGAATGGTTTCTCACCTGTGTGAGTTAGCATGTGAAATTTTAATGTATCCTTCATTAAACACTTAAATTGGCACTCTGAGCATGAAAACGGTTTCTCACATGTGTGAGTTAACATATGTGATTTCAGGTAATATCCCTGTGAACATTTAAACTGGCATTTTGAACATGCGAATGGTTTCTCACCTGTGTGAGTTGACATGTGTCGTCTCAAAGAACACTTCTTTGAACACTTAAATTGGCACTCTGAGCATGAGAATGGTTTCTCTCCAGTATGAGTAAACATGTGTCGTTTTAAACGATATTCCCGCGCACATTTGTATTGGCATTCCGAACATGAGAACGGTTTCTCACCTGTGTGAGTTGACATATGCGATTTTAAATTAGCTTTCGTTGAAAACTGAAATTGACACTCTGAGCATGAGAATGGTTTCTCATTTGTATGAGAAAACATGTGCAACTTTAAAGACCAGAAAGTCTTTACACAGAAGTGTGAACATTTATATTGGCACTCTGAGCATTAGAATGGTTTCTCACCTGTGTGAGTTAACATGTGTAATTTCAATCCACCTTTCCGTGAACTTCTAAATTGGCATTCTGAGCATGAGAATGGTTTCTCGCCAGTATGAGTTAACATGTGTCGTTCAAAATGATATTTCTGCGCACACTTAAATTGGCACATTGAGCATGATAATGGTTTCTCCCTAGTATGAGTTAGCATGTGTGTCATCAAACTTCTTTTTAGTGAAAATTTATATTGACATTTTTAACACGAGAAGTACTTTTGCTTTGCTCGTAAACCTAAAAAAACCACAGTTATAGTTCAAAACGCTGTAAATCATAAAATGAATGAATATCAGCCGTTTTTATGATTTAAAACAAGTTTTTATAACAATGGTTAGGTTAGGTTAGGTTAGGTTATATATATATATATATTATACATATAAAATAATGTAAAACGAACTCTCTCTCTCTAGACGAGTTTTCACTCTAATAGAGGTTGAATCGTTATTATTGATGATTTATATTGTCGACCGCGTGGCGTAGTCGTCAGTGCGTTTGCCTGCCATGCAAGAGGTCTCGGGTTCGATTCCCGACATGGTTGATTTGAAATTTTTATTAAAAAAGGTGTTTTTACACCAGAATATTTCATAGTCCCTGGACTGGCACCTAAAGCTAAGCCTAAGAAAATAAAACGATAAGTAAAAATAAAAATAAAAAAAAATGACATATAAGGCCTGGAAAACTCTAAACTTCCAGCAGAGGTGCGAGGCTGTGAATTGAAATATAATTTTTTAAGAGTATCGGTATTTTGAAATGGTTTGCCTGTGCGTAGTATACATTCTAGTGTTCTAAAAGATTTTTCAGTGATACTATCGATGTGACGATTAAAAGTTGATTGTTGATCATTTCATTATGCAAAAAGATTTAAATTTCTCTCCGTACCATCATTCACAGTCCATAAATTTTATCTCAGACCAGATAATGTGGAAGGAAGTATTACTTACTAGAGGCAATTCCATTCTTACGGGAGGAATCCAAACATTCTTGTTTAATGTTGGGATAATCGATATCCATCTCTGTGAATAAAATTATATCACTGGTTATCCTAGGCCGGTCAGTACTGGTCCCCGGTTCAGTCTTCACGGTAGCAATACTTGCCTCATTGCTCCTGTGGGAACAAGGGCTCGTTCCCCAGTATAAAGAATATCTTCCACTAAATCGCCAGTCACCGGTTCGGCCTTCACGGCAGCAACACATGGCTTCTTGCTTCTGTAGGAACGTGTCGCATTTTCTCCAGTATGGAAAATATCTCCTTCAACATCAACAGTCCCTAGTTCAGCCTTCACGCCAGCAATACCTGCCTCATTGCTTCTGTAAGGACACAGCGTCCCTTCCGCAGTATGGAAAATATCTCCTTCATAACCACCAGTCACCGGTTCAGCCTTCATATTTTCGGAAGAGATTTCCATGAAATTGCATTCCAGAAAGGATACAATGTTAATCTAATTATTCTGAAAATAAATAAAATATTTTAGTGAAATGACAATTAAATAAGATGGCATCGAGACAACACTGTTATGTAAGCAAAAAGGTCCGTAACATTTTGCCAGAATCGTGGAAAGACGGGTCAAGTTGCGAGAGGTGTTGACCTCGCTCTTTCGTGACATTGGTCGTAGGGAGTCAGAAAGGTTGATGCATGCCACGGATTGGAGATTCTTACTGAATGATGAAAATAAAATATGAAAATAAAGAAAAATTTAAAAAAATATATTTACAGATGGTAACCATGAAGTTTCGCATTATAAATAAATTGCCTATGTTTTATGAATGTATGTATGTGTATGCGCATGGGTGTATGTACGTGTGGGTGTATGTACGTGTGTGTATGTCCATGTGTATATATATTAAAAAAAAAATTTACAATACGCCCAAGGGGCATTTACAAAAAATATACAGGTAAGTACAAACATAGTGCGTAAAAATTCAAAAGATAAACTAGGTTATATTACAAAACGCACAAAGAAAATAATAAAAACCTAACATAAGCTATACTTGTGGAGAAGTTGGTTCAATTAGAATCAGAACTCAGCTTTTTCAGGGATTTATGGCTTACATCAAGTCAAAATTTATTCTACAAAGAGTTAATTTGAGAAGATGTTATTTAGCTAAAATTCTGTATTCAGAATTTAAAAATTTTATTTGACTAGATTTATTTATTCATTTATAACAGCAGTTTTGACCGTCTAAGTTGGGTGAGCCCCCGATCTCTCGATTGTCTATGACATTTCATTTTGTCTATGGTTCTTATGTCAAACACTAAGCGGCACGCGTCCATCTCGTGGGTTATAAATACATACATTACAATATTATTGGACGATTAAACGAAGGTTTTACATACAAATCACCGCAAAAAGTAAGTAGCAATTTCAGTATGTAAAGTAGAACAATGTATCGTCAATTTACTGATGAAACCTTCTAAATGACAACATTTTAGGAAACAAGGTAAAAATGCAGTCATATGTCATTTTTCGACCTTTGTTTTTTTATACATAATAACATAGAATTAAGAACAGTCCAGAAACCGCATACGCGCATCAAACAGAAGGCGACTAAACCACTCTTAAAAGAGTAGTTTTACGTTTTGACCCATTAGTTTCTTTGTAGACGTCGCTCAGTACGCAACTCACGATTTGAATTCAACTATGCCGTGTTGTGTCCTTTAAAGTGTATAAATACTTCTAGAATCTTAAGCAAACAGGATGGGATCACATTTCATGTGTAATCAGCAAATGCATTACTTAAAAATTTAATCATTTTTCCAAATGTCAGATTGTCAAAGAAAACAAAATGGACATTTCGTTAGTATTGCCAGGGTCGTAATTTGCTCATCTAATGAGAGAACTAATTAAAATTGGACCTTGGATTAAACAACGCCGTGGTGGACATTTGACAGACATTATATTTAAAACATCAAATATTATTTAACACGATATAAAAATATCCGTTTTATGTAAAATAAAATTAGTTTTATATTTTAAGTTCAAAGTTCATTAATTAAATTACTCTTATTTATTTATTAATGAAATCATACAGTCTTTATATAAATCAAGGTACAATAGAACAAATAAAAAAGTTAGACCAATTACAGATTTCACACTAATTTATTATGAATGCAGGAGGAGAGGGGAAAAATAATTGAATTCTAAAAAAGTAAAAATAAAAATATTACATAAAAGTACATAAAAAGAAGACATTGTATAGCTACTCTACATTCCTCCCTCTCTCTCGGCTTCCATTAACATTTAAACTTATTTGTAAAAAATCACAACCAACAAAAAATTATTAGATGCAGGTAGTAGATGTAAGTATAAATTAAGAGTTGAAATCAAAAGTTAAAATTAAAATGAAAAGTTCAAATTAAAATTAAGTTAAAAGTTTAAATTAAAAGTTGAAATAAAGAATTCAAATTCAAAAGTCAAGCAGGAGATAAATTTAAAATGTCTTTTACAGATCTGATAAAAATATGGTATTTAAAATGTAGTATGTCGATGTCACTAAAACTGTCATGATAGGTAATCTGTATTATTTGTAGAGTGCTATTTTTTTAAAATAATTAGTCATCGAGTTAGGAATATCGAAGAGTACAGATTGACGAGTTCTACGGACAGGGACTCGATATGAAATGCCTCTAACAATTTCTGGGCTATCAATTACGTTATTAACAATTTTGTAGAGAAAGCTCATATCCAACATGGTACGGTACGCCGAGTTGCGAGATTTCGAACCTTGTGAAAATTAGCGGACTCAGTCCTACTTGAAAATGAAACATTATTTTTGAAATCTAATTGTCTAAGAAAATAATTTTGAATGTGTTTAATACGATTTTTGTAAGTATTATATTAAGGATTCAAAATCGGCGAATCAAACTTGAATGAGGAATTCCAGCCCAACTCAGAATTAAATTTTTTAAATGTTTTCTTGTACATGTGAATATTAAAAAAATTTGGAGTAGGATGAAATATCTCAAAAACGCACGCAAAAATAAATAAAAAATGTTAAAAATAGTATCCATTTTAAAATCGTAAATAATGACGTCACTCCTTATATCTACGTGTAGTATTTCCGGTTTCCGCTTAAAGCCCCCGCAACGTTTTGACCATACAAAAAAAGAGTATAGTTTTTATAATTTGACATTCCAACCAGAGATTATGTCAACTTTCTAGGTTTTTCTAAATCGAAACGTTCGTAAAAATAACCATTACATAGAAATAAGCAAATTACGATCAACTAAATGAAGTAATCAAAGCAATATTCCATAGATTCTTGTCAGGTCAGTGAAAGTAAGAACGCCAACCGTTTCATGACGTCACTACTGAAAAGTGACACACTGATTACAGTCATTTGGCGCGGTATTTGATAAATGTCACTTTAAAAAATCATATCTTTGTAAATAACGCACAAAAAAATCATATATATATTTTTGCTTAGTTAAATAGTACGCTAATAGTAAAAAAAACATTAGAAAACAGTGGAATTCCTCATTATTGAATGACCCTTTACCCATCTACTCTGTTGTGTCAATCAATGTGTCCGCGTGCACAATAACATCAAATATGATTCCACGCTCCTTCTGGACCATTCCTAATTCTATGCATATTTACATATTTGCATATTTTGTACAACAATTTACATTTAGTTACATGTACGAGTGCAATGGCTTTGATGAGTAGTAAAATTATGCACAATTTTTTGGTTTTTGTTGGCAAGGGGGAAAGTAAAGATTACATTTACTACTACAACTGCTACTACCATCACGCCATTTCCCCGTAGGGGTAGGCAGAGAGAATGGACCGCCACACACGTCTATCCTGGCATACAATCCTAGTCTCTTCCACATTCATACATCTTGTCATACATGCCCTTCGGTTCTGTTTGCTTTTCACATGACCAGACTTAAGATTTTGGCTTATCTGATCGTACCACGTCTTCCTCGGTCATCCTCGTCTCACGTTGCCGTTCATTTTCGCCATATATACTTGTTTTACCATTCTTTCGTCGTCCATTCGTTCTACGTGACCAAACCATCTCAGAGACCCTTTCTTAATCTTATCAATTATACTTGACTCAGATTCACACTCTCGCCTGATTTCATCATTCGTAACCCTGTCATATATTGATTTCCCTCACATTCGTCTAAGAGATCGCATTTCAACCGCGTTCACTCGGCTTTCATCCCTCCTCTGCCAGTTCCATGTTTCACTTCCATAAATAAGTGTCGGGACTAAAACTCTGTTGTGCACTGCCAGTTTAGCTTCGATTGACATATTTTTATTAGCAATTATTGTGCTTAGTGCTCCGTTCATTTTGTTGCCCGCATTCACTCTTCTTTCAACATCTTTTTCTACTCTTCCATCTCTTGAAAACACGCTTCCCAGATACACAAATTCTTTTACTTGCTACATTTGAACAAGGAAAATATAAATATAACAACAATATTTTGATTTTGTCCATATTTTTTTAGACAACGACTGGATTCAACTCCCTGGGGAGCTGTTTATATCAACATATTTAGCTGTTTATATTAAAATCTAGACAAACTCAAAATATTGTTGATAAATCCATCTGGTCCATGAAGAAGTATAGAAATTGAAAAAATAACATTTTCAGTCGTTGCCTAGTCTAGTATGTAGGTGAAATAATTCAATTAGACATTAGACGAATCTCACTCGCATAAATAAGGGTTTCAGCTCTTTAACTTCACAAACATCAACAGATGAAAGAATCGAAGGAATATAGATGGTCAAATATGGGCAGAATGGTGAATGTTTCACAGATTGTAAAGTGGCCACATAAACCAGCCAATGACAGGTCATAAACCCTGTAGATGCCTGGACTTCCATATTACCTTCTCTTAAATGTTCTTCATTTCTGTTGTAATATGTTAATATAAACAGCTCCCCGGGGAGTTGAATCCAGTCCTTGTCTACAAAAATTTGGATAAACTCAAAATATTGTTGATAAATTACCTGGTCCATGAAGAAGTATAGAAATTAAAAAATATATATTTTAAGGCGTTGCCTAGTATGCAGGTGAAATAATTCAATTAGACGAATCTCACCCGCATAAATAAAGGTTTAAGCTCCTTAACTTCTCAAACATCAACAGATTAATGAATTGAAGGAATATAGATGTTGAAATATGGGCAGAATGGTGAATGTTACACAGTGTGTAAAGTGGCCACTTAAACCAGCCATTGACAGGTCATAAGCCGTGTAGATGCCTAGACTTCTATATTACCTTCTCTTAAATGTTCTTCATCTCTGTTGTCATATGTTAATGATCAAGGTACACTATGATTGGTGTACCAGTGCAGTGCCCTATGCACCATTAGATGCAGAAAGGGAATGATGATGATGATGATAAACTATTGTAATTATTAAATTTGGGCATTTATTATTTTATTTTTGATCATGAACGTTTTATCAATGTTTCAGGATATTTGTCGACAGACAAATCAAGTTTTTACTTTCTGTCCATTTTTCAAAAGAAAATTATGGAAATCGCTTCAGTGAATATTAAGGCTGAACCGGGGATTAGTGACGTAGAAGAAGATATTCTCAGTACCGGGGAAAGGGCCTCATGTCTCCACGCCAGCGAGGAGCCAGGCCTTGCTAGCGTGAAGGTTGAACCGGGGACCAGCACTGACCAGCCTCGGATAACCAATGATATGATATACACGGAGATAAAGATCGAATATCCCGACATGAAACAAGAATGTTTGGAGTCCCCCTGTAAAAATGAAATTGCATCAAGTAAGTAATATTTCCTTCCACATTATCTGCTCTGAGATTACGTCTTGAGACTGTGGAGGACCTCACCATCAAGCCGTAAAGTTGACAGGGCCGAACACAGTTCTGGCCCGCAACGCGTAACCCGATGCAACGTCTCCTCGGACAAGTAATGAAACGTCGTGCAGCGAAAGAATATGCGCATTTCATCTTGGCATTTTGCGTCGCCTGTCTACCAGCTCCTCGCCAGTGTTCGCTATTGTAAATTCCTTTTGTACAAAATTGTAAGGATATAACCTCAGATCGATTCATGTGCACCCATCCGCACAAATGGTGACCCGACGATTATAAATCCGCACATAAAAACATTTAATTTACAACAGCAACAACAAACCAACGCGCCATTTCCCCGTAAGAGTAGGCAGAGAGGATAGAACGCCACATCACTCTATATTTGCATACAGATCTCGCTTCCTCTACATTCATACATCTTCTCATGCACGCGCGCCGATTATTCCGACTTTTGACATGCCCATCTTCGAGTATTTGTTGGATTTGGTCATGCCATGTCTTTCTCGGTATTCCTCTATTTCTGCATCCATCAACATTCGCATTGTAAATACTCTTAGCCGTTCTTTCGCTGTCCATTCGTCCTAAATGTCTGAACCAGCGCGGAGCTCCTTTCTTGATTTTGTCGATAATGCTTGTCTCAGCCTTACATAATGTACGGATCTCAACATTTGTGCATCTATCGTACATAGTTTTACCACACATTCGCCTGAGAGATCGCATTTCGACATCCCTGTTTTTCCAAGTCCATTCTTCGCTCCCATACATCAGGGACGGGACCAGGACTCCGTTGTGAACTGCCAATTTCGCCTCTTGTGACAAACATTTATTTGCCAAGGTCGATTTAAGTGCGTCGTTCACTCGGTTCCCGGTACTCACCCTCCTTTCAATATCTTTCTCAGGCATTCCATCCCTAGTAAACATACTTCCCAGATACACAAATTCCTCAACTTGTTTTAGTATAACTCCATTCCCAGTGATTTCACATTTAGTCATCCTTTCATTTCTTTCAAAAACCATCACATTGGATTTATCGACATTCGTCAGCAAATGGCTTCCCTCGCATACAGCGTAGACCTTTGTTACCAAGAATTGCAGTTCCTCTTTGTTGTTAACAAGAAGCACGGCATCGTCAGCATACAAAAGACAATTGACATTTAAATCACCCATTTTTGCTCCCATTCTTAAGCCTTTTAGTTTTTTCATGCAGTTATCGATATACACGTTGAACAGCCATGGTGACATCACACATTCCTGCTTCACTCCTTTATGAAAGTCAAACCACGATGTGCATGATCCGTTTACCCTAACACATGCTGTGCAGTCTTTATTCAGAGAAGCAATACCTCGTGTCAGATTTTCGCTCACTCCGTACTCCGATAACACCTTCCATAAGTTTTTTTTTATTGATTTATAATTTATTTATTAACCATTAAGGATTATCATATTTATTTTACAACCGACCCTGATGTATGGGAGTGAAGTATGGACTGTAAAAAATAGGGATGAAAAGAAAAGAATGAAAGAAATGCGATCTCTCTGGTGAATTTGTGGTAAATCTATGTACGGTAGATGAACAAAAGTTGAGATCCGCACATTATTTAATTATTTGACACTTTATATACATATACAATAAATATACATATAAGGGCGGGCATATTGCCTTAAGGCAATTTCTTCCTACCTACCCAAACTGTTCAGTTTGAGAAAATTATAAATACATGGACATATTGAATCTTACAATTTTATACAAAAATCAAAAGCAAAGATTAACAAAAATAAATCTATGTAAAAAAAATAAAATAACACTCCTATGAAGAGAGGAGAGGGGATGGGAAGGAAAGAAGAAGGATAAAGGAATAATTTAAATATTTAGAGAGTGACATTTCAATCTTGACTTAAATGTAAATAAAGAAGGGGCGTCTCTTACATTTTGTCAGGCTGGGACAACCACTGTCGATAAAATCAAGAAAGGAGCTCTTTGCTGGTTTGGACATCTAGAGCGAATGGACAGCGAAAGATTAATAATTTGAACCTTAGTTTTAATAAATTTTAGTTCCTGAAGCAAATTGTTGATTCCTTGATGTACTCGCACATATGTAACAATTAAAAAAATATTTAGTGCTCAATATCGGTATTTTTATATTATTTTGTTATCTGAGTAAAAACATTTTTGCAAAGTATTAATTATACAATGCCCGTTTAATAAAGTAATCATTTTCTATCCATTGTCCTAGAAGTTCGTGTTAAATCTCGGAAACCACCAATTTATACTGTTTTTACTTTTTCCATCCGTTTGTTATAAGATTTATAACAGTTTTATGATAACTGTGTTTTGTTTCAGGTTTACAAAAAAAGCAGAAGAATTTCGCCTGTTCAGAGTGTCAATATAAATGTTCACAGAATAGAAGCTTGATGTCACACATGTTAACTCATATTAGTGAGAAACCATTTTCGTGCTTCGTGTGCCAATTTAAATGTTCAAAGAAAGCAAACATGAAATCACATATGCTTACTCACACAGGCGAGAAACCGTTCTCATGCTCGGAGTGCCAATTTAAGTGTTCAAAGAGACACAACATGAAAACACATATGTTAACTCATACAGGTGAGAAACCCTTCTCATGCCTAAAGTGCCAATTCAAATGTTCACAAAGAAGTTCTTTGAAATTGCACATGTTCACTCACACTGGTGAGAAACTATTCTCTTGCCCGGAATGCCAATTAAAATGTTCGCAAAAAGGTGACTTGAAAAGACACATGTTAACGCACACAGGTGTAAAACCATTATCATGCTCAGAATGCCAATATAAATGTTCGAGGAAGAGTAGTTTAAAATCGCATATGTTTACTCATACTGGTGAGAAACCATTTTCATGCTCAGAATGCCAATATAAATGTTCTAAGAAGCGTAGTTTAAAAGTGCATATGTTTACTCACACTGGTAAGAAACCATTCTCATGCCCAGAATGTCAATATAAATGTTCAAAGAAAAGTAATTTAAAATCACATATGTTAACTCATACTGGTGAGAAACCATTCTCATGCTTACAGTGCCAATTCAAATGTTCGCTGAAAGGTATCTTAAAGATGCACATGTTTACTCATACCGGTGAGAAACCATTTTCATGCTCAGTGTGCCTATTTAAATGTTCACAGAAAGTTATTTTAAAAAAGCACATGTTCACTCATACTGGTATGAAACCATTTTCATGTTCAGAATGCCAATATAAATGTTCACTACGGAGTAGTTTGAAATCCCACATGCTTACTCATACTGGCGAGAAACCATTCTCATGCTCAGAGTGCCCGTCTAAATTTTCGCAGAAACGTATATTAAAAGCCCACATGATTACTCATTCTGGTGAGAAACCATTCTCATGCTCAGAATGCCATTACAAATGTTCACGGAAAGATTCTTTGAAATTACATATGTCAACTCACACGCGTGAGAAACCATTCTCATGCTCAGAATGCCAATTTAGATGTTTACAGAAATGTGATTTGAAAAGGCATATGTTTACTCACACAGGTGAGAAACCGTTCTCATGCTTAGAATGTCAAAGCAAATTTTCACGGAGAAGTTCTTTAAAGTTACACATGTTAACACATACCGGTGAGAAACCATTTTCGTGCCATGACTGCCAATTCAAATGTTCACGGAAAGGTGATTTGAGATCACACATGTTTACTCACACTTTTGAGAAACCATTCTCATGCTCAGAGTGCCAATTCAAATGTAAACGGAAAGGTGATTTGAAATCACATATGCTTACTCACACTACTGAGAAATCATTCTCCTGCTCAGAATGCCAATATAAATTTTCACGGAGAAATAATTTAAAATTGCACATGTTAACCCATACCCAGTAACTGTGAAAAAATATTTTCCAAAAGAAACGATTTAATTAATCATTCGTTAAATCAAACTTATCGTGAAATTACTTTAAATAAATATTTCATTAAACTCTTAAGAAATCGATGCCCCTTACATTGCGGTATAACTAGAATAAATACGAGCGTTTAAAATATGTTTCCTTAACTTGCGGCCAGTTGGCATATGTTTGATAGAATGGACTTCAGTCTGTTGCGAGCATTTCCCGGCTACTTTTCTCCTCGCAATTACTAAAATGCCTATGGTATAACTCTTCACCGGTAAGCAATGTTTTTATCTAAGTCAATACTTTTTAAAATAGCTATTTTAAAGTTAAAAAACGTTTTGTTAATATGTTACCAGTCGTAAGCCATCTCCTGTCTCTGCCATGTTCAGTTAGTCGAGCGTACAGTGAAACGATAAACAAAGGTGACGCGTACGCGGAAGGGAGCGACATACTGAATAGAACTCACAGTAGATCGATTTAAACAGTCCGTGCTTTTTACTGTACTCCTTGTTTTGCTTGTCAAAGTCGACGTGATACGTGACAATGCTTGCTCCTTCCGCTGGTCATTTCCTTTTATTTTGGGAACGGCTTTTTAGCTCGGATTTGTACGGAGTGTTATCTTTATATATTATATCTCAATTGCCCCTTATGCTTATAATTTTATTTACTAGTCCTTAACATTTGATCGAAGGCTAAACTTTCACGAATGGGTGCCGCTTCATATGACTGCTAATCTTACCTTGCCGTTGGAGTTGGAGCGTCCCCAGCGCGTTTAGTATGAAACAAGCCTTGGTGTGTATTTTCCATTCTAAATTAAATTCGTAAACTTTGCAATAATCATATCTCCATCACAATGGGCGTGTAGAAGATGGCATTATTGTGATAAGACAAGCGATAGCTCACGACTAATTAGTACTGGTAACAGTGGTAAAATAAAACGTTTTTAACATCAGAATAGCTATTTTAAACAAATATTGTTTAAGACAAAAACATTACTTACCGGAAAGGTTATACCATAACTTTTTCTATCTTTTCCAACACGGTTCGTGCAGTATCTTAGCGTACATGTAGGCATTTTAGTAATTGCGAGGAGAGACGAAAGTTCAAATGTAGCCGAGGAGTGCTCGCAACATACCAAAGCCCGTTATATCAAACATATGCCGATTGGCCTCAGGTTAAGGCACCATATTTCGAACGCTCATGCTTACTTTAGTTATATACCTCAATGGATAAAAACAACAAAAGTCGTGTTTGCTAGCGTTCCGTCAAAAGCCGGTCACAGCGGCATCCCAAGAAGCCTCTGTATGAGGTATTCTTAATCTCAAATGGCCATGTGAGAGTCTCATTAAAATTAAAACGTTGAATGAAGCCAGCGAGAGGGTGAATAGGCTTACGGTCTAACGTTTTATTTATGAAAAGTGATCATCTGTTCAGGTACGAGTTTTCGAGGGAATAAAATTGAAATGTCCCTGGGAATCAGAGGGAGACAATTTGAGTTTCCTATGATATTTACACATTCCCATTGCTTATTCTTGAAAAGATTTATTAAAATATGACAAAAAGCATCATTTCACCAGAGATACATCCTTGGTACGAGATCCTCACATCTTGAAAACTGAAAAATAAGGAATGTCCCAGAACCCGCAGAGGCGGAAGACGATTCGTCACAAGACAATTGTATTTAGTGTTGTGTTAGATTTAGATTAGATTTTTAGATAGTTTTGAGAATCATAATGCTTTTAAATAGGTACTTATTGTATTTTTTAAAAATGAATGTTAATAAAGCACAAAACAACAAAAAATAACAAAATTTATTTAGTACCCCAGAATGTTTCTTACCTACCCCAGAATCCTTCATTTCTCACCCCTTAGCAACAATTGAGGAAAGGGTAGTTACCCCGTTTCTTGGATTGAAATTTGTAAGTACCGCTTAATATTACAATCATTTATCGGTAAATTGAATAATTTCGTCTTTTCAACAATATTTTGAGTTTGCCCAAAATTTGTAGATGGACTTTTTTATTTTCGAGTTGCTTTATTTTTTACCTTGCTTATAATGCACAAGATTTATATTTCAAAATATTATTTTAGCTAAACTGTTAGGATTAATAAGGATATTCTAATGTGGGACAATCAGGAACATCTCAACATTTGCTCATGTGGAGAGGAAACCACTTAAAACTCTCTAAGAGCAGCCGGCCTGTTGACTGCTGTCAACAGGCCTTCCGTTCCACTAGTAGAACACTCTTCTATAAGAGTGTTCGGCATTTTGTTTCCTACTTTGGTTTATTTTACCAATTGCCTGCACTATATTGGCCATGTATGATACTACCTCTCGTGTGAGTTCTTTATTACCTATCCGGTGCCATCGGTATGGGATGTCGCGAAGATTTTTACTGGGGCTTCTGCATCGCGCCTCCAGCTGTTGTCTTTGAAAGCTGAAAAAGGGGCAAGGCATCAACAGGTGAGCGACTTCTTGAAGAGTTTTATCGTCACGTGGGTAGCCGTCGATCTCGGAGAGCTTGAAGCGATGCAGGTAGCTAATGAACCCACCATGACCCGTGAGAATCTGGATGAGCTCGTAGCCAGCTTTCTGCATTCTCATGAAATCATAGGTATGGAAAAACGTAGGGAAAAACATTTTAGTAATACTTCCGGTAGGTTCGCTCATATAACGGTCGTTCCAGAGCTGAAGTTCCTTCTTACAGGTACAGGGTCTGGATTCAATTCCCTGGGAGCTGTTGATATTAACATATTACAACAGAGCTGAAGAACAGAGAAGGCAACAAAGAAGTCTAGGCATCTACAGGGCTTATGACCTGTTATTGGCTGGTTTAAATGGCCACTTTACACGCTGTGTACTATTCACCATTCTGCCTTTATTTGAACATCTGTATTCCTAAGATTCTTTCATCTGTTGACATTTGTGAAGTTAGAGAGCTGAAACCTTTATTGTTGCGGGTGAGATTCATTTTATTGAATTATTTTGACCCGATCCATGAAGAAGTATAGAAATTGCAAAAAATAAATAATTCAGGCGTTGCCTAGTATGTAGGTGAAATAATTCAATTAGATGAATCTCACCTGCATAAATAAAGGTTTCAGCTATATAACTTCACAAATGTCAACAGATAAAAGAATCAGAGGAATATATTAGGTGTACCCATAAGTAATCAATTATTTTTAGAGTGGAATGTTTGCTTCAGTCTAGCTCAGAGCGTAAATATGTAAATACGTGTTTCATATGCAATATTTATTGATTTACACGCCCAATGGGCTTTTACATATTTTAGAAATTACATTTAAGTGCAGCAGTGAAACATAAGTATGTAAGTTTGGTAAAAATAAAAGATAACATAAGAAAAGCTAAAAGATACAATAATAGGTAAAAATCAGGAAATGTACCAACATAGGTATATGGTACATAGAAAAATATTTTTAAAATTTACATATGAAAACATACACGCATACATATACATACATATAAGTTTATACATTATTAAAGAGATACATGAGAAAAAGAAATAGTAAATAAAGAAAAATATTAAGAAATTTTACATAAATTAATTTATAACCTTTTGAATACTTAACCTATATTTATATAAAGACAGACAAAATATATCAACTTCACCATACTCGTTACCTAACCGGTGTAGTCTAGGTATTGGTGAATTGTAATAATAATTGTGACTGCCAGGAGATTCAAAAAATAACGTTAGCTGCCGAGTATTTCGAAGAGGTACTTTCAAGCTGATAACACTAGTTAATTCCGGGACGTCCAATACGCCATTCGCTATTTTATATAAATTTAATAAGTCATTTATAATTCTTCTTTTACATAGAGTTGACATATTTAGTGTACATAATAAATTATCATAATCAATATTTTCAGCGGGTATATTAAGTTTGTAATTGATGAATCTAAGGAATTTACGTTGTACTCTTTCTAACTTTAAAATATGAACATTGTAATAAGGTGACCAAATTGTTGAATTGAATTCTAAATTACTTCTAACCAAGGCAGTAAATAGCACTTTGAGGGTAGTGATGGAATTAAAATCCTTTACAGTTCGCTGCAAATATCCGAGACATTTCATTGCCTTATTAGTGATGGTATCAATGTGAGGAATAAATGTCAATTTTTCGTCAAAAACTATCCCCAAATCCTTTATTTGTGTAACTCTTCCCAGATTGATATTATTAATGTTGTAATCGAATATTATGGGTTTTTTACTTCTTGTAAATGATATTACACAACACTTGTCGACATTTAAATAAAGTTCATTTTTCTGGCACCAGTTGTACAGCCTTACCAAATTAGACTGAAGAACTCCACAATCGGTATCAGAGGTAACAGTTTTTGAAATTTTAAGATCGTCGGCAAAGAGAAGAATGTCTACTTTCTCAAATATCGACACAATGTCATTAACAAACAAAGAAAACAGTACTGGTCCCAGGTGGGAGCCTTGGGGTACCCCACTAGATGCCTCAAACTGATACGAGTTATAACCGAATACTTTTACTAAGATTTTCCTTGATGACAGGTAGCTTTTAAACCATTCCAAGATATTACCAGTAATTCCCAGTGAACTAAGTTTGTGTATTAAAATTGTATGAGAAACCTTGTCGAACGCTTTACTAAAGTCAGTATAAATTGTATCAGTCTGATGACGTCTCTCCATTGATGTGATCAACCGATTCTGATGCAACATAAGGTTTGTAAGAGTTGATCTACCAGTTATGAAACCATGTTGTAACGGAGTGATAACTTTACTAATTTCATTGGTGAACTTAGTTAGCAAAACAGATTCCAGTAACTTTGGAATGGCTGACTGAATACAAATGGGTCGGTAATTGGAGACGTCAGTTTTATCTCCTTTTTTATAAATGGGGGTTAAGTATGAGATCTTCCATTTCTTGGGAAAGTTTCCAGTTTTCAAGGACAAGTTAAAAATTTTTGTAAGTGGACCAGTTAAAGAGGGACAACATTGTATAAGAAGAAGTGTAGGGATATTGTCTGGCCCAGCGCTTTTTTTTGGATCTAAGGCACAAATCCCCTTTTTTACATCAGAATCAGTAAATACACAGTCGTTAAAATCAATTAAATCTGTATTATCAATACTGTGTAACCTAGAATTAGAAGTAGAACTATAAACACTGCTAAAGTAATCAGCAAATAAATTGGCAACTTCCTGTGGTGTGTCTGCCATTTTGCGTTTGTAATACACTGTGGACGGAATTCCAGATTCCCTACTGTTAAGAATCTTGGAAAATTTAAAAATATGTTGCGGCTTAGATGCAGCCTCGACTTCAAATTTACTTACACAGTCTTGATAACAGGTTTTAGAAAGCTGCTTAGACAAAATTCTCAATTTCGAAAATTCTTCATAATCTTTAATGTCTCGAGACCTTTTAAAATTACTATGAGCAATCTTTTTATGTAGTATAACTTCAATAAGTTTTTTACTAAACCATTTAGGAAAATGACTTGCTATGAATGTAGTTTTAGGCACAGATGACTCAATGGCAGTATCAAGGATATGATAAAATTGTGCAATTATATCGTCTACATTTAAATTTTGATTTAAAAAGTTCCAATCACTGCTAAGGATAAATGAGTTAATGGCAGGAAAATCTGCTTTAAAAAAATTTAATCTAACATCAGAGGTTTTGTACTTTGCTAAAATAAGGGTTCCAAAATTAATGCATAAAGGTGGATGGTATCTATCAATTGGTAAAATATTTTCATTTGCAAGTTGCACTGAAATGTTATCTGAATTAGAAAAAACAAGATCCAAGAGACGAGTAAGACAATTATAAACATAATTTGCTTGACGGAGATTTAAAAACATTGACATTTCAATTATCTCACTTGACCCATGGTCTATGCCATCACTAGATTTAGTGTTGATACCATCTGGATCCCACTGTATATTGGGTAAGTTGTAGTCACCCGTCAAAACTATAGCGGCCTCAGGATACCGCCTTCGTAGACATTCCATTTCCAAATAATGATCTTTGTAGGTTTGCGTATCAGACGAAGGGGGAATATACACACAGCCTATTATTATTTTTTCTCGTTTTGATGAAATCATTACAAAAATTTGTTCAAAATTTTGTTTTTTACATTTGAGCATTCGTGATGAGAACTTAGTCGATACTGCAATCAAAACTCCTCCTCCACGAGATCTGTTAGAAGCAAGTTTATCCCGATCATTTCTATATATTAGGTGGTTGCTAAAACCAAGTTCGGTATTGTCGATGTTGTTGTTCAACCATGTTTCTGTAAATGAGTAAATGTCGAAATCCGTAGTTGGTAATGCAGTTTTAAGTGTCTGTAGTTTTGTTCTCACCCCCCTTACATTTTGATAGTAGAGTTTGATGGATTGTCGTTTTTTGTAAACATTTTTACTATTTTAGGATTGTTATTTATGTACTTTATTGTGATATCAGTCTCGCCGCTTGCTTTCCTACTATCAAGTTCATTACGAAGTTCGATAAGCTGTTTCCTTTGTAATGAAGACTGATCCTGGTACATGCGAATATTATTTTTTAAAAGGTGCTTCCTACTCAGTAGTAGTCGTGACCATTTGACCTCCAAAAATTCAACTTTAATTGCTCGAGGCCTCTCTCCAGTATTTCTTCCAAGTCGGTATATTTTTATTTCTTGACTTTGAACAGAGGAATCAAGCTCAGACAGTATTTTCTTGACAGCAGAATCATCTTCCTTAATAGCTGTGGCTCGGGTCGTAGATTGACTCTCAGGTAAGTTACATAAAACAATATTTTTCTCCCTGTAACTTCTATCTTGGACTTCGGATACTAGATCACAGATATTAAAGACGTCGATATTAGTTGAAGAGGAATACTTCTTAATCGTAGCAACCTCAGTCTCTAATGCGCTCATCTTTACTGCCATTTGTCCTATTGTGCACAAAATTTCGTTGGTTTTTGGGACTACTTTCCCGAGTTGTTCTTTTGTAAATTTATTATTAGGATCCATTAGCAGTGTAGTCAATGCATTTATAGCACGCTTAGCATATTCAACGAAAGATTGAGCTTCCATATTTACTTTTAGTTTTTTTTTTTTTTTTTTTAAAGTATAAAATACTTTTTCGTTTTTTTTTTAATTGAAAAATGGCACTGCTGTGTTCGCCTGAGTTTGTAGCGGACTTAGCTAGCAAGTACCTACTCAATGCGGCGCTGTCAAGTAGACCTCAGCCGGGACAATATGATTTATTCTAATGTAGGTAGACTCAACACAGATTTTTTTCGCATAAAATTTCAAATCCTTCGAGATTACAAGTAAACTAGTTGTAAAATATCTCACCAGGCAAAGATCGATTCCTTATAAATACGTATGTTTAAAAACAATCGTAAATATGCACCTTTAAGCTTTACTAACTGAATTTAAAGCGAGAGCAAAAATATTAGTACTTGCACTCTACACGGTTTACACGGTTATATTAAACACTCTTCAGGCTACTTGGTCAAAAGTTCGAAGACATCTTCGCTAAATCGGGAAGGATTGCAGACAGGGTATATGGGTCCCACATCTATTGTCGGAGATGAATAAATAATACACCTAATAGATCTTTACAGATCGCAGTGACGTCAGGAACTTGCATAGCACAAACCCCCACCTCTAAGAATGAGAATAAGATGTCCCATCTCTATTGCGTGTTCCCAACCGCGTCACAAGAAATCAAAATCTGCCATTTATTAAATCTTCTAAGAGCAACTGATAAGATTTAATAAACAGCAGGTCATAAGACTTGTCAAAGCCTTGACTTCCATATTCCCCTTTCAAAGGTGTTTTCCCTCTCTGTTGCAACTAATTTGCATCTAAAATAATAACATTTAAAACTAGCCTGAAAACGAGTGAGAAGGAGGGTAGATTAAATAGCGTGAATGTTTTATGTATTTAATACAAAAATATACACGTAGAAAATTTCTAGCAATTAATTTAAGATGAATATCTAACTTTAGATCCTTATTTATTTATTCACATTTTCCTCTTACAAACTATAATTAATAATAAAAATAATGTGACCTCACTGGGGTTACCCCTGCCAAACTCAAAATATTTTTGAAAAATAAAATAAAAGATAATAACAGTCAGATACACCCTTACCTACAAGATGTGTGTGGAAAGCCAAATAAAATAATAATATGTCATAGTTATCGACCGACAGATTCCAGTGAAATATTTTATTTATTTTATAACTCCCTTACGGCACCTAAAGGTGCAAAGTGGTAAACTAACCGCTGTCAAGGTATTTATCATTTTTGTAAGATTAGGTAGTAAATAATGATCAGTTTTATGCTTCACGCGCCAGTCCAGGGACTATTTATAAATTTATTTATTTATATATACACCCAATGGGCATTTTTAAGGACATATTTAAACAAAGAAAATTATTACAAAAGAAGTAGAAAGACTCGATGGTATATAGTAGACTTTGTGGGAGTGAAAGCGGAGAGAGGTGTTTATAATTGCATTTGATTCAGTGATCGTTTGAAAGAAGACAACTTGTTATCAAAGAAATCAAGACTGGTAGGTTTGTTGGCAGACCTGAGAATTCTGGGCATAGGGGAATGAAAACCATAGTTAGTTCTACGGTTATCGGTATGAAAGAGTAAGTTTTGTCTGAGGTTTCTAGTTGGGATATTTCATTTCATCGAGCTCAGTAGTTCAGGCGCATCAAACACCGAGTTGAGAATTTTAAATAGGACTAGAAGGTCGGATTTATTTCGACGGTCTTGCAGAGAAGATATTTTTAAGGTAGTTTCTAACTCATTCTACGTATATTGGTCTCTGGAGAAGCCCAACTTTCCAAGCCTTTCTCAAAAATCGATGTTGAACTGATTCAATATTCTTGATGTGAACATCATAATATGGAGACCAGGTGACAGAGGAATACTCTAGGTGTGGGCGAACCAGGGAACAGAAGAGAGATAAATAAATATTTCATGGCACTTTGTAGGAAATATACCCCGAGACCATTTACTTTGAAGGAGTTATGGATCGTCGATCCGATCCCGATTTAGAAAAATATTCATTTTTAGTAGTTTCACAGTCAGGACTTTCTCACCGATGTGACTTATTGAATGACGAATTAAATCACTTTTTTTGGAAAACACGTTTTTACAATCGGAGCAGGAGAAGGGTTTCTTGCGAAGATGAGTTAAAATGTGCGTTTTCAAATTAATTTTCTGTGAAGATTTATATTGGCACTCAAAGCATGAGAATGGTTTCTCACCAGTATGCGTAAACATGTGTATTTTTAAATGACATTTACGCCCACATTTAAATTGGCACTCTGAGCAAGAGAATGGTTTCGCACCTGTGTGGGTCAACATGTGTGTTTTTAAGTTGTTTCTCTGTGAACATTTAAATTGGCATACTGAGCATGAAAATTGTTTCTCACCAGTGTGAGTTGATAAATGTTGTTTTAAATGTTGTTTACTCGAAAATTTGGATTCGCACTCTGAGCATGAGATTGGTTTTTCACCTGTGTGAGTCAACATGTGCGATTTCAAAGAATGTCGATGTGAACATTTAAATTGGCACTCTATACAAGAGAATGGTTTCTCACCTGTGTGTGTCAACATGTGTGATTTTAGGTTACTTCTCTGTGAACATTTAAATTGGCACACTGAACATGAGAACGGTTTCGCACCTGAGTGAGTTAAAACGTGCGCTACTAAAGTGTGCTTTTTTGAACATTCATATTGGCATTCTGAGCACGAGAAAAGTTTTTCACCAGTGTGAGTCAACATGTGCGATTTCAAAGAACTTCTCTGTGAACATTTGAATTTACACTCTAGGCATGAGAATGGTTTTTCACCTGAATGAGTAAACATATGTGTTTTCATATTTATTCTCATTGAACACTTATATTGGCACACTGAGCATGAGAAAGGTTTCAGACCAGTATGAGTTAACATATGAGATTTCAATGAACCTCTCAATGAACATTTATATTCACATTTTGAGCACGAGTATGGTTTCTCACCAGTATGCGTTAACATATGCAATTTCAAAGAATCTCTCCGTGAACACTTATGTTGGCACTCTGAGCATGAGTATGGTTTCTCACCAGTATGCGTTAACATATGCGATTTCAACGCCTTTATGTGTGAACATTTATATTGGCATTCTGAGCATGAGTATGGTTTCTCACCAGTATGAATGAACATGTGCGATTTTAATTGATCTTTTCGTGAAAATTTTGATTCGCACTCTGGGCATGAGAATGGTTTCTCACCTGTATGGATAAATATATGTTTGGTTAAGTTGCTTCTGTTTGAACATTTATATTGACACTCTGAGCATGAGTATGCTTTCTTACCAGAATGACTTAATATGTGCGATATCAAAGTTCTTTTCTGTAAACATTTATATTGGCACTCTGAGCACGCGAATGGTTTATCTTCTGTATGAGAGAACATGTGCGTTCTCAATGTTACTCTTTTTGAACATTTAAATTGGCACTCTGAACATGAAAATGGTTTTTCACCTGTGTGGGTTAACATGTGCGATTTCAAAGCATTTTTTCTTGAAAATTTAAATTGGCACTCTGAGCATGAAAATGGTTTCTCACCTGTGTGAGTCAACATGTGCGTTTTCAAAGAATTTTTGCGTGTACATTTAAATTGACACTCTGAGCATGAGAATGGTTTATCACCAGTATGAATACACATGTGTAATTTCAAAGCATATTTCCCCGTACATTTAAATTGGCACTTTGAGCAGGAGAAACATTTCTTCTTTGCTTTCAAACCTGAAACAAAACACGGTATTGTAATTGTTTATAATTATTTATTTAGATGACCAACAGCTATTTTTATCTTTAATATATAAAAAAAACTAATTAAAAATAAGCCAAGTACAGGTTTTCACAAGTAGCATAACGATAATTTAAAAAAGATTCTCGAACATAAAATGAACAGTAATCTAATGTAAATCTAAAAGAAAAGAAAAAATATGACGAATTATTTCGAAAGCAAGCGCCGTACGTCATAATGATTATTTGCAAATAAATCTATGTTTAATGATTTTGTCATTACAATAAAAGTATTAAAAGTTAGCTATAAATATGAATTTTGCCTATAATTAGATAAAACAAGAGGTATATGAAGAAGAAGGTTATTCAAAAATGTTTTGAGTATGTCCATTTGGACATAGCATTTGCTTGCAGACTGGCTGGATTTTCTTCCTAGGGAGTTGTTCGCTTTTAAATTTATTGCAAGAGAGAGGGAAAACACCTTTGAGAAGGGAATATGGGAGTCTAGGCATTTGCAGGGCATATGACCTGTCATTGGCTAGTTTAAGTGGCCACTTTACACACTGTGTAACATTCACCATTCAGCCAAGTTTGAACGTCCACATTTCCTCAACTCTTCCATCTGTTGACTTTTGTGAAGTAAACGAGCTGAATTTGGAATTCCATTTAATAGTTTGTGTTCATCATAATTGTTTGTTCTCAAACCAACAGTGGTACGTGAAAACCAGCACAGACAGAACTTTCAGGTGAGGGGGTCGCCTTTCCTTCTCAAGTCAAACAACTGATGAACTTTTTAAACTCGAGAACTTTATTAAAACAAAGAACAGTTTGTTGAAAATAAAGCGGTGAATCACTGTAGAATCTCTACTGGTGTCTCGAGTTTCTTCTTTGGGCGATCCCCGTTCGTTTCTTTCTTGCGGCTTCTTGTTCGGAACTGTCTGTCTCTCTCAAAAACCTAAGCTTAAATAATTACCCTTGATCCCCGAGGCCCTTCCCTATTTTTCTACATTTGGGCGCGCCAATTTTCTAGGACACTCCCTTTTTTATGGTTTATTTTTATTCCATACACATATTCCTAATTTAAGGTATAATTACAAAATACCTAGGCTAATTATTGCTTATATTATATATATATATATTATATAAATATATATTTCACCACTTTAGGCAGATACTGATTTTTACATATCGTAAATTGAATGAAGATAAAAATTTTTGTACAAACAACTCATTTTTGCTCAATATTGCAAATAATGAGTTTTCCTCTAAGCAGACGATACGAGGCTTGCGAACATTATTAATTCAAAAGAAGGCCGACAGCAGAAGACTATTAGAAAGGAAAGATAGCTGGATGTCATCATCCCGGGACAATGAAAGCATCCACCCCTTTCCCGAAACTGTTCATAAAGACTTGAGTCTTTCTTCAGTTTCGCATATCAATATCAATTTTTTTTTTTTTTTTAAACTAATTAAGCGAAAATTTAATATTTCTTTACAATCAAACCGCGAAAATAACCAAACAAATAAACTTTAAAAACTTTCATTGTACCCCTCACTGCAGTTTTGTCAGTTTGTGATCAATCAAATACACATGGTCAGCACAATCACCCTTTTCTAATTTCCCAGTATTACAGTGGAGGAATACAGTGTTAGTTCTAAATTGAGACTGCGGCCGTACGCTCCAGATCCCGCATCGGAAAGGAAGAAGAACGTAGTAATACAAACAAATCAATCAAACGACACGAAACCCAAATACATATAGGAAACATTAGAATAATTTGCCCGGGACAGCCCACAGTCACAAACAGACCAAGAGGAATAATCGGTAGAATAGAAATGGCAAGATAGTGAGAGGGTTAGAAAATATATTGTGACGCCACAAAGGTGTAGGGTCCATAGTCCATAGTCGATGACACACACGTGTCAAATTAGTTCACCTGAAGTAGACTAATGACCGACGATGCAATGTCATCATTTTCTATCGAATCCAATACAACGTTAGCAATATTGCACATAAAGACGCGATCGTCGCCCTGCAGTACATTCACATCGTCCCTACCATAAAGAAATGAACTACAAAGGTATATGGTATATAAAGAGACCACAAGACGCAGCCAACACCAGTCAGCGCGTTCAGTTAGTTGGCCCAACAAGTTCAGTTCACTTCAGTCCAGCTCGACGAAGTCACACCGCTCCAGCATGTAGTTCAAGAGCACTTACTTCAGCCCATCGTCGCCGCTACGCCCGCGCTACACAACCAAGTGCTGTATCTTATTCGCCATGTAATAAATACACATTGAACAGCAACCTCGTGTCTTCTCTGTCAATCTCTGACTAGGGTAGGAACTCCAACCAAACGCTCAACTACTTCATCCTACAAAGGTAAGCATAATTCAAACCGCAAGGCTCTCAAACATACACTAACATCCGTCGTTGAAATGTTTTCGAAACATGACAAGGCTACTTCAACTCTCCCGGCAACTATTTTTTGTCAGCAATTATCCAGTGGGAGGATAATTTATCTGCGTACTATCATACATCAGTGGCGAATGGTGATTTTATTTACAGATAAGCTATAAAAAAATAATATATTTGTACCTACATAGGAGGTACATGATAATATCATCATGTACCTACATAGGAGGTTCATTATAATATCATCATCATCACCCCCTTTCCGCACCTAAAGGTGCATAGGGCACTGCATTGGTACACCAATCGCAGCGTACCTTGATCATTTTTGTTACATGCAGGTAAGATGATCAGTCTTACGCTACAGGTACCAGTCCAGGGACTATGAAATATTCTGGTGTGAAAACACCCTTTTAAATCAAAATTTCATATCAACCATGACGGGAATCGAACCCGAGACCTCTCGCATGGTAGGCAAACGCGCTGACCATTACACCACCAGGCCGACCAATATAATATAATACCGAATAATATAATGTAAGTAATATCTTTATATATATTTTTTCTGTACGTGTGATGTCACTGAACTTCTCCTAAACGGCTAAACCGATTTACTTGCGGTTTTCAGTGAAATGTAGATCTTTGCGCTGCGCGTGATCGTAGATATTTAAATCTTCAATCTAATATGTAAAAAAAAGTTAGAAGCATAAATATTTTATTCATCGATCTACAAGGGTTGCATTCGACGAGAATGCGTTTTTTTTTGTGTTTGAGTGGGTTTCTGGATGGTTTAGGTTCACAATTGGACCCGGTAGGTGGCGCTGCGATCTCAATGTCAAATGTCACTTAGTATAAAGTTTATCGAAAACTAGAATTTTTTGAGATTTTGCGTTTACTGATCCCGCTAATAGCAGGCAAGCGAACGTTCGGACAGGACAACGTCTGTCGGGTCTGCTAGTATACTATAAATTGATATTTTTCTGTGGTTCTGTATGATACAACAACTCTCATCCATTAAATCAACTCAAACGACGTAACTTCATTATATATTATTAATATAATTATAGATATATTATCATAAACAAATAAGTAAAAAATAGCACTACAAATTCAGTCGAAATTAAATATCCAATGGAAATGTCAACCAGCCGATTGTTCTAGAAATTAATAGTGCTAAAAACGGCCGCGTCGAGCGCCATATGTCCTGCAATATGACGCATGAAAGTAAATGGTCTTTTCTCAAAGAAAAATAGTCCTTAAGAAATAATGTTTGAAATATTATTTTTCAAATCAAGAATCTTTAAATAATTTGAGTAATCTGCAAGTTTAATCTAGGAGAAAAAACCCGCACTGGGGTTAAGACATTAAAAATATAGTATACTTATTTGTATGAAAAAACAAGCTGGAATAATCTGCTAGTTTCTTGGCTCACCGCAGGCGCTGGGCGCGCTTTATTAATATTAATATTTATATCAGGATAAAAATACAAACGGTGGAAACGATTTAAAATAAATGGTAATTATTTATTTGTTTTTCTGTAAATAAAGTTACAGTAAAACATTATTGTGGTTAGTCAAATGTAATTGTTGGAAGTAATTAAAGAAGTAAGTAAAGAAGTAAACTGCCTTAGTTAGAAGTAATTTAGAATTCAATTCAACAATTTGGTCACCTTATTCCAATGTTCGTATTTTAAAGTTAGAAAGAGTACAACGTAAATTCCTTAGATTCATCAATCACAAACTTAATATTTCCACTGAAAATATTGATTACGATAATTTGTTATGTACTCTAAATATGTCAACTCTTTGTTAAAGAAGAATTACAAATGATGTATTAAATTTATATAAAATAGCAAATGGCGTATTGGACGTCCCGGAATTAACTAGTGTTATCAGCTTAAAAGTACCTGTTCGAAATACTCGGCAGCTAACGTTATTTTTTTAATCTCTGGCAGTCACAATTATTATTACAATTCACCAATACCTAGACTACACCGACCAGCGGCCGGTGGCTGGTAACGAGTATGGTGAAGTTGATATATTTTCTCTGTCATTATGTAAATAAAGTATTCAAAAGGTTATAAATTAATTTGTATAAAATTTCTTAATATTGTTCTTTATTTACTTCTTTTTTCATGTATCTCTATAATAATGTATAAACTTATACATATGTATGCATGTTTTAATATGTAAATTTATTAAATATTTTTCTATGTACCCTATACCTATGTTGGTACATTTCCTTATTTTTACTTATTATTGTATCTTTTAGTTTTTCTTATGTTATCTTTAATTTTAACTAAATTCACATACCTTTGTTTCACTGCTGCACTTGAATGTAATTTCTAATATTTGTAAAAGCCCGTAGGGTGTGTAAATTAATAAATAAATAAAGTAATGGTAGGCTGCGCATAATCGCTTGTATACACGGTTCGCCCCTGTCATCCATAGTCTACAGACGTAATCTAAGGGCAGATAATATGGAATAAAGTGTTACTTACTCGGGGCAATTTCATTCTTACGAGTGGATTCCAAACATTCTTGTTTAATGTCGGGATAATCGATATCCATCTCTGTGAATATAATTATATCGCTGGTTATCCTGGGCAGGTCAGTACTGGTCCCCGGGTCGGCATTCACGGTAGCGACACTTGGCTCCTCGCTGCTGGGGGGGCATGGCGCCCCTTCCTCAGTATGGAGAATATCTCCGTCTACATCGCCGGTCCCCGGTTCAGCCTTAATATTCATTGAGGCAACTTCCATGATGCTGCTTTCGAGAACGGGTAAGTTTATCTTTAATCAATCGAAAGATAAATGTCCTGAAAAGCATACAGAATATTTATTTCAATAATAAAATAACATAGGCTCATAGAGTCCAGAAACCGTATACGCCCATCAAACAGAAGGCGACTAAACCACTCTTAAAAGAGTAGTTTTACGTTTTGACCCATTAGTTTCTTTGAAGACGTCGCTCAGTACGCAACTCCTGATTTGAATTCAACTATGCCGTGTTGTGTCCTTTAAAGTGTATAAATACTGCTAGAATCTTAAGCAAACAGGATGGGATCACATTTCATGTGTAATTAGCAAATGCATTACTTAAAAATTGAATCATTTTTCCATCTGTCAGATTGTCGAAGAAAACAAAATGGACATTAAGTTAGTATTTCCAGGGTTGTAATTTTTTTAAACAACGCCGTGGTGGACATTTAACCGAAATTATCTTTAAAACATCAAAAAATATTTAACATGATACAAAAATCTCCGTTTTTTGTAAAATGAAAATTGTTTTATATTATAAGTTCAAAGTTCATTAATTCAATTACTCTTATTAAATGGCCCTTTACTTATCTACTCTGTTGTGTCAATCAATGTTTTCGCGTGTACAATAACATTTTAGAGAAATTAACAAATTGCTTTTTTTTACCTTACATTTGTGTTATGATTATATTTTTTCCTATCTGACAACATTACGCGGCGAGTTCACGAATGCGTGCGGCGAAAGTAGGGCATAGTAGGGGGATTTTCGGACACAGTCCGATGTATTCGAATATGATTCTACGCTCCTTCTGGACTATTCTTAATTCTATGCATTGGCCACAAGAAAAAATCAAAGTGTCGTTATGTTTTGAAATACCCAATAAACTGCACACGAATTTAACGGTAGGTTGTTCCTATCACGTTTCTGCCAAAATACATTTTCCCTAAGAAATAATTTAGTAAATATAATGAGTTACATTTAAGTTTCTAAGTGACAATTCTTGATGGAAGTTCATTGTAATTGATTATAGAAATTAAGACGAGTGATACTTTAATTCAGAAATTTGGAACATCCTTAATAAGTCGTTTATAAAATAAGATAGATATTCAAATAAATGTTTGTATGATCATTCCAAAGAAAGTGGTGTCCTGGACACAAAGATTTGTCTGCATTTATATATATATATATATTTATGTAAAAAAATGTATTATTTTTACACTACATTGGTTTTTATGGTATGTATTTTTTAAGAACTGTCATGATAAATTACACGCTGCATTATAATATAAATAGCCGTATTTATAATATGGGTAATATCAATAATTAGTAATGACAATGAGTAGTAACGCTAAATAAAACATAAAATTATATATTTATTAAATGCCTTAGTAGTTTTCAAGTGCAAAATAACTCACTTAACAAGTTAGTACTATGCTCTTTGAATTACTGAATTTTTAAATAATATTGCGTAGGTACATAGAACAAAATGTAATAAAAATATAACCCGTGCTCTAAGCCCCATACTATAACTGGAGGTAGTAGAAAATTAGACGAGGACGTTAGACGAGGACGACCAAGGAAGACGTGGCATGATCAGATAAACCAAAATTTTAAGTCTGGTCATGTCAAAAGCAGACAGAACCGAAGGGCATGTATGACAAGATGTATGAATGTGGAAGAGGCTAGGAGTGTATGCCAGGATAGACGTGTGTGGCGGTCCATTCTCTCTGCCTACCCCTACGGGGAAATGGCGTGATGGTAGTAGTAGTAGTAGTAGTAGTAGTAGAAAATGGCTACCCATTAAACATTGATGAAATATTTTAGCCACGTCTTTAATTCAAGTCACAGTTAGTATTGAAATTTAATTTACACATTATTAATTATATCAGGCGTATTGATAAGTTGTGTACTTTGAATATATATACATATATATATTTTATTCAGATGACAAATATAGGTATACAATATTACTACTGAATACAATTTTTAGAATAATTAAATATCCCGGAGCCGTGTAAACACGTGATTATACAACCACGCGTTATGTCCCGGTCCCGTGTTTACACGTGGTTTACCAGCTGTCTAAAAAAGTGCATTTTATTGACATTTAGTGACTTTTATTAGTACTTTTTCACTGCTGGAAACCATGTGAAAACACGGGACCGGGACACACGCGTGGTTATTATAATCACGTGGTTACACGGCTCCGGGATACAAAGCACAAAAAAGGAGTGAGATGCTTAGCCACGTCTTTAATTCAAGTCACAGTTAGTATTGAAATTTAATTTACACATTATTAATTATATCAGGCGTATTGATAAGTTGTGTACTTTGAATATATATACATATATATATTTTATTCAGATGACAAATATAGGTATACAATATTACTACTGAATACAATTTTTAGAATAATTAAATATCCCGGAGCCGTGTAAACACGTGATTATACAACCACGCGTTATGTCCCGGTCCCGTGTTTACACGTGGTTTACCAGCTGTCTAAAAAAGTGCATTTTATTGACATTTAGTGACTTTTATTAGTACTTTTTCACTGCTGGAAACCATGTGAAAACACGGGACCGGGACACACGCGTGGTTATTATAATCACGTGGTTACACGGCTCCGGGATACAAAGCACAAAAAAGGAGTGAGACCCGCATGTGTGTGAACATTGCAATGAGGCTCTCCATAGAGGCCAATGTTGGCAAAACTATTATATATAAATGACTTATTTAATTGTTTCAGATAAATATGAGAAGTTTCTATTGATTTAGCTAAGTATTCTTTTATAATCTTTTTTAATTATGACACAAAGCATGAAATTTCACAAAGAATAGGCCGGGCACAGGGTAAATTCTATGTGTATTTCGCCGGTGCCCAAAGTGTTAACGTTTCCCATTGCGTAAAAGAAAAAAAAACATTCTGGTGTACATATATATGTTTTAAATTTATTTCAACAGAGAGGGAAAAAGTTTTCGAGAAGAAATTTGGAAGTCTAGGCATTTACAGGGCTTATGACCCGTCATTGGCTGGTTTAAGTGGCCACTTTACACACTGTGTAACATTCACCATTCTGCCCATGTTTGAACATCCACATTTCCTCAACTCTTCCATCTGTTGACTTTTGTGAAGTGAAAGAGCTGAAACCTTTATCACGTGGGTGAGATTCATCCGGCTGAACCAAATCACCTACTAGGCAACGCCTGGAAACAATTTTCCAATTTTTATACTTCTTCTTTTACCAGGTAGTAATTCAACAATGTTTGATTATGTCCAAATGCTTGCAGACTGGCTGGATTTCCTCCCTAGGGAGTTGTTCATTTTTAAATTTATTTCAACAGAGAGGGAAAAAGTTTTCGAGAAGAAATTTGGAAGTCTAGGCATTTACAGGGCTTATGACCCGTCATTGGCTGGTTTAAGTGGCGAAAACTTTTTCCCTCTCTGTTGAAATAAATTTAAATCTGAACAACTCCCTAGGGAGGAAATCCAGCCAGTCTGCAAGCATTTGGACATAATCAAACATTGTTATATATGTTTTAATGTTATTGATTATTAGCGACCGTGCATTTTAACTTACGCAGAACTTAATATTATAATTCTATAAATTGAATGAAGAGTAAAAGGCAATAAGAAAGATCGCCTGAGAGTCCTCCCATAATGTCGACTTGCTCCCGTCTTGAAATATTTTCTATTATTAAATCATGGCTATTTTCGCTTTATCTACATTATTAAATTAACGTTTCATCAGGTTATCGTTACGAATTCTCAATGCTAATTATTTCATCGTAGGACTGTTTCAGGCAAATAGCAAAATAATTCACATCTAGTTTGACGACGCTTGCCTCACGCACGGGAGTTGCATGTTGGGTTGCCGGTGAGATCACAGTAACTAAATGCTATTTTTCTCGAACCTGGCTGCAATTCTTAATAGCACTCGAGTGTTGTGATGCTATAAATACAATTTATATTGTTTTAAATTACATACTGGAATTTTCACTTACTTTCTGCCGTGATTTGTATGAAAAACTTTGTTTGATCGTCCAATAATATTGTAATTTATAATCAGAGGGTGACGCTAGGTGCTTGACAGATAAACCACAGATGAAAAACAAATTTGCTGGCAGCCCACAAACAAGCATAGAAATTACGGCTAGAATTACATAATAAACAATAGGGTATGGGGATATATCTATTTATATTTCTTGTTACTCTTTGCTTTTTCTTTTTAAACCGATGTTTTAATACAGTTTTAAAATTTTTGTAATTTTATTTTATTTATTTCGAATACAAACAGATGTACAGGTTAAAGTAATAAAAAAAATATATAAAATGTATACATAGTAGGGCCTGCCATCCAATTATATGTATTCACTAAATAATACTGTAATAAAGCGACGACGGCTCTAAGTTTAAACTATATAAATAATAAATATACTATATATTAAAATAAGATAAATATGGACAAAACAAGGAGATAGTGGAAAGGAAAAGAAGGAAATTGATAAGGAGTGGTAAAGAATGATTGAAGGAAAGTGAGAGTGGAAAATTGCATTTGATTTAATGATTAAACGAATTATGAATGAAGAGCATGAATCAAGCCTATTAATTCTCTTCTGTACATATTGTATGGAGTGTTAAATATATCAAGACTATTAAATTTTTTGTTAAATGTTTCACATATACGAGGGATTGTAGAATGTTTCCGATGATTAGTTTTAAATTTATGAATATAGAAATACAAACTAATAATACAAACTAACTCATTATTTTGGATATTTTATATTGGAAAAGGCACTTGTGCCATATAATAAATAAATAAAGTAATGTAATCCATAAAAAAAAATATATATGTGTACCAATTACATATTGACTACGTTTTTTGATTTACATATATATTTTTTTAATATCTCATTTATATGTGCAGTTATTTTTATTATAAAATTTGTTTTACATTTTGAGTCTTTTATATTTGGCAATAAATCGTTAAATATTTTTGGCGCAATAACATTGTATTGCTTTTTACCAAAGGCGGTTGATACAAATGGGACAATACAGTTAATTTGAGTTGAAGAATGAGTGTATATATTTTGTTGGGTTTTTTTGACCTCACTTAATTTATCATACAAATTTAAGTAGTAGGCACCTCACAAATAATTGTCTTACATCCAATATCTTTAACTCAGCGAATAGATATTCCGTTGGATACCTCGAGGGTTTTTTGAGAATTTTTAAAGAATTTTTGAAAAGTTTATTGAGAAGCCGCAATTGATTTTCACATAAACGGGTTTTTATTTTTTCATCTGGACTCGAGTTATATTTCATCATGGTTTCGATGGAGATAAACATATAAGAATTACTTAATGCAAATAAAAACGACCCGCGCACAAAAAAGTTTGTTTAGTATAAGTACCAGTAATCTAATCTGAAAGAAGAAAATACTTCGCTGTTTTGATTATGTTGCTACAGTATACGCTTTTCAAAAACGCTTTGAATAGTAAAAACTCATATACAAAAAGGAAAAAACATTATAGAATGGTTGACAGAACTGACGTACAATAATTGCCTCCACCTTCCATGGAATCAGTTCTCTACAATACCGCAGAGTGTGTGCGGACCAACTACTGCTTTACAAAATTATGACAGGAATGGTTGACTGTACAGAGCTGCTTGGTTTAATAACAATACATGTGCCAGCCAGGATTTGCAGACGGTACCACCTGTTTCATGTAGCAATAAGTAAAACATCGTATGTTGAAAATGCTTTTTTTCGTAGGACTTTTTCAATGTACAATACAAAATTTAAAAATATATATTACACAAACATCACTCTGTCAGATTTAAAATTTACACTAAAAATGTATTATGTAACTTAGTAGACATTATGAAAATAAATATGTACATCTCCCCTCCCCTCCTTATCCTCCCTTCAAGCATTCTTGTCCTTATCCCGCCCAATTTACAGTAACTTAATGTTCTTAAAATAAATATTAAAAAATCTTTGATTATTGAGTACATGAAAATAACATTTTTATATGTATAAATTGTATGTATTTATTTGATATGTAATATATTTTCTTTACTAACTTTGTATACTATGTGGAAATCTGTTATTAGTTCTGAGTTTAAACACTATATCTGTTTGTTTACTTAAAATATGTATGTAGAACTGTTGATTTCCCAAATAAAATAAAATGAAATAAAATATACTTCTTCAAGGTATTTGCACATCGATATTCTACGATTACATTTAAGAACGAAACAGCGTATCATCAGCGCATTGTCGTGTTTAAAAAATGATTTTAAGAGCTTTTCACAATTGCCACCGGTGGCAGCACGTCGCGGCTGAAGAATTAAAATTAATAAAAAAATGTGCTTGCGTTAATACTCGGTAATATTTTATTTTTTTGTTATTAGCAAATTTTATTTAAATAATTTAAACAACGTGTTGCTGACGTTTATCCAAAAGAAAAAATATTTTTTTTTGTTTAAAAAAGTAATTAAATTAGATACGTATTAAATAACTATCAGCAACACGTAACGTGTTTTTTATATTTTTTATTTATTAAAAAAAGTAATTTTGTAAATTCACAGTTTTTCATTTATTACGCACGGTTTGAAATTTTCCACTATTTTCAACCTGCCAAGTTTAAATGTTTTTTTTATAATTTTTTTACACCTTATTACACTATCTATCAATATATATAACTTGTCCATAAATCTTTTATAAAATATGATGTTTCTTCCGTGAGCGATCTGGGTGTTTTGTTCGATTCGAAATTATTATTTAAAGAGCACATTATTAAAATATCCAACAAAGCTGTAAAATTATTAGGATTTGTACTAAGAACCGGAAAAGATTTTATTTTATTTATTTTATTTTATTTTATTTGGGATTTTTACAGCTATTACATAAACAAAATAAGTAGAAAAATCTTAACAATGCTAAAGCCAATTGAAAAAATTCACTGTAAATATAATGACACATAATATGTAAGAAAATAAGTTTAGTAATTGTATTTGTGTGACGTTTGTATTCATGTGTATGTGAATGTGTGTATGCGTGAATGAATGAGGGAGAGGATACATGTGCGTGTGGGAATGAATGAGGGAGAGGGTGCGTGTGTGTGGGTGTGGGTGCGTAATTATGAAAAAATACAATATAAAGTAATAAAATATAGAACTGTGTTTAAAAGTTAACTTGGTTTAAAAAAAAATAAAAAAAATTATAACAATATATATTTAAAAATATAAAAAAAGCGAGTCATTTAATTTTCGTCTGTTTTCTAATGTGTGGATGTTTAAATAATCATTTAAGTATGAGTTATTTCATGTATTCAATCGGTATAAGTACTTAATTTAAAATTGATAAAGCGCAAAAATTTTACATTTGCGTTCTGATTATATTTTTCGCAATCTGGCAACATTACGCGGCGACTTCACGCATGCGCGCGTTGAAATTGGAGCAAAGTGGGTTTTTTTTTTGACACAGTCCATGATTCTACGGTCCTTTTGGACTATTCTTGATTCTTTGGCTGTAACTCAATATAAAAACAAAACAATAATCATAGTTTATTAACAAAAATAACAGTAGCTTTATCTACTACATACACACTTAGGCAATAGATTTCTCTGGATCATGTCCAGTCTGCCTAACTAGGTACAACCTGTTTTAAGGCAGACATTTTTATGCAAAATAAACAATATCATTACTACCGACTAGTAAATTATACAATATTAATTTACACAATTTATTGTTTGAGAAAGTATTTCGAGTAAGCTCTCCGATTTTTCTCGATCTAAACCCAGTAACCAATTTTTTACAAATTTATTAAATTGAATCTGAGCCATGGTTTTGCAATGTTTGGGTAGCATATTGAATATTTTGGGGCTCAGAAACCTGAAATTTCTTGGCCCGAATTCAGAATTTGCGGTGGACCCCATGACCCGTCCTCTAGTTTGACTTCTGGTAGTGTGGGAGTGTTCCTTTTGGGATTTGGTAGAATAATTTGCTTTCACAAACATTATTCTAAAAATATATAATTGCCTTATATCTAACATCTCAAATTCCTCAAACAACTTGATGCTGGGGTTACCTGAAGGGCTTTGTTTATTGTGAATTAATGACTCTGACATTAAAATTTAGAATTTTTTCATTAAGGTATACTGATGTACTTACCTATATTATGTTGCCAGTACATGAGATAATTAGCATTTGGGCTCTTGACTAAGAAAAAAACTTTCTGTGAATAGTCAATATTTATTTTTATCTTAGTTACATAGTGGGGCCTTCTTTGACTACTTTTTATTCCTAATATATACGTAGGCGCGTCAATCAGCCGCACGGCAGGGGCGGAGCGCGACTATTTATTTATTAACTGACATTGTCCATATATACAATTTATAGGGTTTAAATATTACAATAAAATAATAGTTAAATCACAGTTTTCCCTGAAGATGGCTCCTGCAATGGTAGCCGAAACGTCGGATCAAATCCAACATACACGGTATCACCCAAAAAAGATACATAATATAAATAAAATAATAGTTTAAAACATTTTTAAAAAAGAAAAGAAGTATTGACAAACATAAGGGACATCGAGACAAGATCTGGACTATTTATTTAGTACTTGTTTAAGTCGCTGTAAACTTAAACCAAACAAGTCCAGATCTTGTTTTGAGTTAACAATACGACAAAGACGGCTCATTGGAGAATTAAGGTCATAGTTTGTTCTAAGCTGATCGATGGACATTACTTTATTTTTTCTCAACTTACGAGTCGAAATATTGAATTTTACTTGTCCCACTAATGATGGAACATCGATTATACCATTTAGTATGCCAAATATATGTATGGAATCAATATTAGTTTTACGTTTTTGTAGACTAGAAATATTTAATATTGACTCTTGAATATTATCTCTCTCTAGTTCAAGCATCCACGCTATTTTTCGAAGCGAGCGATGTTTGACGATTCAATGTGATTTATGAGATTGACATAGAATGGAGACCAGACCACTATTCTAGGAGGCATATTGTAAAAGAGGGCAAACAGTTGAGCAATAAAGAGTTTTGAATGCACGGACATTACAAAAATCAGAGGATATTCTGTTAATGAAGCCAAGTAATTTCAGTGATTTATTTACTGTATTATCTATATGCTCGTTGCATGTCAGTATATAGTCCAAAACAACTCTTAAATATCTGCTGGACTTAACTACATCAATTTTGGAGTTTTCTCATAGGTACTCGAATGAAATCGGTTGTTTTGTTCTATGAAACGACATTATTTAGCATTTTTTAATATTTAGTTCTAATTTATTGACTTTACACGATTGGTTAAAAGAGTTTACGTCTGATTGAAGAAGAAAACAGTCTGAATTATTTTGAGAATTTTGTTGTCGTCCGCGAACAGCTAAAAGCGAGAGTAAGAGAATAATTTAGCAACATCATTAATAAGCAAATTGAAAAGCAGGGGTGTCAAATCAGCACCCTGAGGTACACCCGATGTAACATCAGCACTGGTTGATAAACAGTTATTTATCCGAACATTTTGTTTCATAATAAATTATATTGAACATTTAAAATTACTGGTCCATCTAAGAATAAGTAAAATATTAATTATTCTCACACTAAGAACCTTCTAACTAATGTGACTTAATGAAGAACGGATTAATTCACCTTTTTAGTGTATGTTTTTTCACAATCACATGAGAAAGTAAGTTGCCAGTATGAGTTAACATGTGTGATTTCAAATAAGCTTTCCGTGAACATTTATATGGGCATTTTGAACAGGAGAATGGTTTCTCACCGGTGTGCATTGACATATGTGATTTCATATCACATCTCCGTGAACATCTATATTGGCATTCTGTGCATGAAAATGGTTTCTCACCGGTATGAATTGACTTGTGCAGTCTCAAAGAACTTCTCTGGGAACATCTAAATTGGCACTCCGAGCATGAGAATGGTTTCTCGCCCGTGTGAGTTAACATGTGCGATTTCAATGTACCTTTCAGTGAACATTTATATTCGCATTCTGAGCATGAGAATGGTTTGCCAGCTGTATGAGTTAACATGTGTGATTTCAACCCATCTCTTCGTGAACAATTAAATTGGCACTCCGGGCATGAGAATGGTTTTTCACCTGTGTGAGTCAACATATGTGATTTTAAGTTATTTTTCTGTGAACATTTAAATGAGCACTCCAAGCATGAGAATGGTTTCTCACCTGTGTGAGTTAACATGTGTGATCTCAGGTTATTTCTCTGCGAACATTTAAACTGGCACTCCGAACATGAAAATGGTTTCTCGCCAGTGTGAGTTGACATGTGCGATATCAAAGTACACTTCTTTGAAGTCTTAAATTGGCACTCTGAGCATGCGAATGGTTTCTCGCCTGAGTGAGTAAACATATGAGATTTTAAGTTATTTCTCTGTGAACATTTAAATTGGCACTTTGGGCATGAGAACGGCTTTTCACCCGTGTGAGTTAACATGTGTGATTTCAAGTTGGTTCTCTGCGAACACTTAAATTGACACTCTATGCAAGAGAATGGTTTCTCACCTGTGTGAGTTAGCATGTGCGATATCAAAGTTCTCTTCAGCGAACATTTAAATTGGCACTCTGAACACGAGAGTGGTTTCTCACCTGTGTGAGTGAACATGTGAGATTTTAAATTATTTCTCTGTGAACATTTGAATTGGCACTCTGAGCACGAGAATGGTTTTTCACCAGTATGGCTTAACATGTGTATCATCAAACTTCTCTTGAGTGAACTTTTATATTGGCACTCTGAACAGACGAAATAATTCTGCTTTACTGGAAAACCTAAAACAAAACACGATAATCTTTGAAAATGCTGTAGATTAAAATATGAATAAATGTTAAATAAAAAAAGGAATGAAAATCAGTTGTTTTTCAAGACTGACAACATGTTTTTAAGTAACGGTTTGAAAATTACTGCTTTATAAAATGGAGTACATGGGTCTTGTAAGAAAAACATGACAACATCGGAAGCGTTTCTTAAGAGTCCGTGGTGGGACCTGAATAGATTTTGGTTTGTTTATGAACGGTATTATGAAGCATGCGAATGAATGAAGGTATTAGTGATAGAAGTGAAATTTCAAATTTAGTGCTGCTTTTCAAGTTATTAAATAATGTTCTCGTCAGTCCCGAACTTTGTAAACACACTGTGGAAATTTTTATGTGAGACAGCGTGGGACGAGACAAAATACTTCTTTTGCTGTTGATTTGCATAGTTCAAACTATGCCAAATACTCACCTCTTCCACGGCTCCACATGTTAGCGAACAAACGTGGAAACTTAGATTTATTATACCAATTAAAGTCATTGCTTTTTAATCACTTATTTTCTAAATTATAAAAATGCAAAGTGTTATACTTGTTTTACTGTTTATGCTATGATACATCGCCTCAGTTACTTCAATACTTTTTGATATTTAAACCCTTTATTTATTAACATTTTACAACAGAGATGAAGAACATTTAAGAGAAAGTAATATGGAAGTCTAGGCATCTACAGGGCTTATGACCTGTCAATGGTTGGTTTAAGTGGCCACTTTACACACTATGTAGCATTCACCATTCTGCCCATATTTTAACATCTATATTCCTTCAATTCTTTCATCTGTTGATGTTTGTGAAGTTAAAGAGCTGAAACCTTTATTTATGCGGGTGAGATTCATCTAATTGAATTATTTCACCTGCATACTAGGCAACGCCTGAAAATGTTATTTTTTCAATTACTATACTTCTTCATGGACCAGGTAATTTATCAACAATATTTTGAGTTTGTCCAAATTTTTGTAGACAAGGTCTGGGCATAAATAAAGGTTTAGTATGTTAATATAAACAGCTCCCCAGGGAGTTCAATCCAGTCCTTCTCAACAAAAATTTGGACAAACTCAAAATATTGCCTTTATTTATTGTTCATTTGCTGCATACCTAAGTAATAATTTCTTATTTAATTTTTCTTTATTATTTCCTTATTTTCTGCTGATTTAACCTCATGTATTTATATTATTTATACTATGTACAGGTGTTTTGTTTCATTATAGTTGTTTTTCAATATTATTTTATACTTTGTTAAAGGCGTAAGCCGTCGAAATAAATAAATAAATATTGGGTGACCAATTTTACGGATGAAGCATCTGATGAAAACATGAATGAACAGAATTTCGTCTGTTCGTTTGCGAATGTGCAATGTCGGGGGAATTAAACCGAGTTTCAATCAAGTTAAATGAAATCTAACCAAATTTGTTGCAACAGAGAGGGAAATATTTTTGAGAAAGGAATATGGAAGTCTAGACATTTACAGGGCTTATGACCTGTCATTGGCTGGTTCGAGTGGCCACTCATAAACATTCACCATTCTAGTAGGTGATTTGGTTCAGCCGGATGAATCTCACCCTCACGATAAAGGTTTCAGCTCCTTTACTTCACAAAAGTCAACAGATGGAAGAGTTGAGGAAATGTAGATGTTTAAACATGGGCAGAACGGTGAATGTTACAAAGTGTGTAAAGTGGTCACTTAAACCAGTCAATAACAGGTCATAAGACTTCCATCTCTTAAATGTTTTCCCTTTATGTTGCAACAAATTTAAATATAAACAACTCCCTAGGGAGAAAATACAGCCAGTCTGCGAGCATTTGGAGACAGAAAAAACATTGTTTATATGAATTTCTTACTTGAGGCAATTTTGTTGTTACGGGGGGAAGCCAAACATTCTTGTTTAATGTCGGGATTATCGATATCCATCTTAATACTGGTAATTATATCACTGGTCATCCTAGGCTGGTCCGTACTGGTCCCCGGTTCAGCCTTCACGGCAACATCTGGCTCCTCGCCTTTGAAAGGCCATGGCGCCATTTTCCCACTACATGGAATATCCCCCTCTACATCGCCAGGCTCCTTGCGCTCGTAACAACACGGCGCCCCGTCCTCAGTATGGAGAACATCTTCTTCAAAATCGCCAGTCCCCGGTTCAGCCTTAATATTTATGGAAGGGGTTTCCATGATGTTGCGTTCAAGAACGAATAGAAAGTTGATCTATTTAATGTAAAATTAAATAAAATATTTAGGTTAAAAAATAAATAATCAATAATAATGGAGAACATTTTAGAGAAGAAAATATGAAAGCCAAGTCATTTATTTTGGGTTGTGATACCGTGACTAGTGTTTCGGACTCACGGCTCAAAGGTCCGTGGTTCGAATCCCACTCTTCCCTAAATTGATTTCCATTTCATAATAGTGATTTATTTACAACTCGTTGTAAATGACCCTCAAAATTTAATATTTAAGTAAATCATAAGAACGCAAATATTTCTTTAAAATAATTAAATGCTAGGCTTGTAACCTGGCATTGGCAGATTTAAGTATCCACTTTACAGACTGTAACATTCACTATTTTGCCTATGTTTGAACATTCGTATTTCTTCAATTCTTCAGATAAATAATAAATCAAACAAGCTTGCCGATTTTCCTAATTTAACTTTTTGTAAATGGAAGGAAAACCCTTTAAATCTTCTGGGCAGAGTGTAACGGGGTAAGGTGTAACACTGTTAGGTGATAGGTGATTTTGTTGTAGTAAAATTTTCCGGAAAACAAGACAAATATTTTACAGGCCGGGCGCCGAGAGCATAAGTAAAAATGAAATTTAAGCTTTGAAAAAGCACAAAAATATGTCAAAACCTCAGAGTAATAATGCGCGACCTAAAGAGAAGCCCTATCACTATGTTTTATAGAACGCAAGCTATGTTGGTTTGTTGGTTAGCAACCAATTAGTGGCCATTTTGTTTTGTTTGACAATAAACACACAACGGTTCGATAGGATGCTTTTGTAGCTATGCTCGGTTTTGTTTGTAAATAACTTTACGTTATAATAAATAAAAATCCACTATGGTGAATTGCAGTATGTTTGGTTGCATCAGAAGAAGCGTCAAAGCTGTTAAAGGAGTCAGTTTTCACAGGTAATTGATTTCGAATATTTTCCTATGATTTACATTGATTTTTGGCATTTATTGTCCCGACACGTGTATAATGTTGCTTGAAAACTTTCCTTATATCAACATATTTACTTCAGTTACTATTTGTTCTCAACAGCTGATGGTACCACGACAGAAAAACTACTATGGTGACAGAACAATGGGTAGTGTAGTACCAAAACTGTACAATTTAATACCAGCTAAAAATCGTGAAGACGAAAACCTAATTTCATTAAATAAAATAGTCAAAAAATTATTAAACAGCAAGTAAAACTTAAGTGTATAAAAATATTTTATTATTCAATTATTATTAAACTATGTACTTACTTATAAATTATAAAAAAATAAAATGTAATGTAACCCGCAGACAAGCTTCGGCTTTGCGGGAACAAAAATACAATTATGTATGTTACTTATTTGTTAAAATGAATAAAACTTAAAAAAAAAAAAAAATGAAGGGGATAAATTTGTGAATTAAAGTATATGTAAATATAAGTTATAATGACAGTTGATTAAGGGCAATATGTCGGGGCCGCACTAGGCATCCATATAAAGCTTGAGTAGCTAACTAAATACCCAATAGTCATAAAATGGGTATCCTACGTTTGGGTCTTCTGTTGCCTCTGGGGTCAAAACTGTTTTTATTATCTATTAGAACAATCCATATAAACGATTTTAGTTTATATTTTTTAAATTTGTAGCTCATTAGTTGTTTATGGTTAAATTAAACAAAATTAATCCGTTAACGGTGCCTGTATGCGCGGGAAACCTATATATTTTTCTACTTTACATTATGTCAGTCCGCTTTCTATCGCTGAGCAATCAATAATAGCTACCCTTTTTTTCTTTGCCAAACTATGCTAGCTTTGTTTTGCATTCGTTATTTTGCCTTTGAAAGTTTTTTTGTGGATACTTTTCAATATATCTTCATACAACTGCCGGTCACCTAATCCCGGGACGCATTGTATGACTAGTCATATTTCAAAACAACTTTAAAATGCTAATTCCAGGCAAGGGCAGAATAATTCACCTTTAGCTAAGACGGTTGCCGGGCTATGTATGGCGTGTGAGCTCGCCAATACATGACAGTAAAAAAATATTGTCTTTGAATTTCCTAGAGTTTTAACCATCGAAAAAAAAGAAGATTGGAAATCAAAGCAACAGACAATTGAAATTTGATGAGTATTATTTTAATAGATTGTCTATTACGGAAAAATACGCATTTTTATTTATTGTAATAAAAACAGGACAGTAAATTAGAATAAATCATAATATGCTTTATAATAACAATATTAATTAAAATGCAAAATTAACACAAATGTAAAAAATAGGAAAATTACATATATACAAAAAAAAATTGTAACTAGGCAGCTACCAACACTGTTAAATTTCGAAACACCACGCAAATTTGTATCTCGGCTACGCCATGAATTTCTTATTAAATAATTTCTCACGTCACAAACTCGCCCCTGGGTAGCGCCTGCTAACGTCACTTAACAAAAACATCCTCGTTTTTATTACAATATTTCGGCTACGCCATGAATTTCTTTTTAAATAATTTCGTACGTCACAAAGTCGCCCCTGGGTAGCACCTGCTAACGTCACTTAACAAAAACATCCTCGTTTTTATTACAATATTTCGGCTACGCCATGAATATCTTTTTAAATAATTTCGTACGTCACAAAGTCGCCCCTGGGTAGCGCCTGCTAACGTCACTTAACAAAAACATCCTCGTTTTTAATACAATATTTCGGCTACGCCATGAATTTCTTTTTAAATAATTTCGTACGTCACAAAGTCGCCCCTGGGTAGCACCTGCTAACGTCACTTAACAAAAACATCCTCGTTTTTATTACAATATTTCGGCTACGCCATGAATATCTTTTTAAATAATTTCGTACGTTACAAAGTCGCCCCTGGGTAGCGCCTGCTAACGTCACTTAACAAAAACATCCTCGTTTTTAATACAATATTTCGGCTACGCCATGAATTTCTTTTTAAATAATTTCGTACGTCACAAAGTCGCCCCTGGGTAGCGCCTGCTCACGTCACTCAACAAACATTCTCGTTTTATTGCAGTATTTCGGCTACGCCATGAATATCTCATGAAAAATATCGTGTCACTTTTTGAATCGTCTGCTGACATCATCAACAAAAACACAATTATTTCAGCTTTTTTCAGATACACAACAAACTTTTAAAAATACAGCGCTCCAGCAACCAAACCTACTTTAATAGTTCTCATATCAAACCTTTTGAATGAAATAATTAAATAGTTTATAATTCAATGATTATCTTTGAAACGTACTCTGCACAATTTATGGTCATTAAATTCAGTAACTTCTTGTCTATTGTAAATGTTAACTAGTGTTGTGTTGGTCAAACTGACATTTGGAAAACAATGTGACCAACCACACCCGATCACACTTAAGAACGAATTTCAAAAATATGAATTTTATTTTACAAATTTCTTGTAATGAATACAACAATCTTTAATAATTTCTGGTAACAATCAACAAAAAAATATTGTCATGCGTTTAAATATGAAATTACATTTATTTAAAGACTGGTAGTCTACTAATGAAAAGAATAAGGTAGGTACTTTTTATTTTTGCCAATTCACTACTGTAATGTTGGCCAATATGCTTGGCAGTATAGTCACCAATCACAGTAAGGCGTGTCATTAGCGCACGAATTTTAAACGGGATATAAGTATTTATTGGACTCGCAAAACATTGAAATTGATTATTATTTCATAGTTTACGATAACCACTGTTGTTAGCGTTTTAGTTTTTGTATTTAACCTTTATACCATGAATATAAAACGTGCAAAAAATCGCTTGCAAATCTATTATGTTAAATAAATTACGCATTTTGTGTGCTCAAGCTAATACCTAGCGAGCACTTTTGTTTTCGCAACGTCTTTAATTTAATTCAGCAAAGCGTCGTTCTTATTTTGTCGATCAAAACATTTATAACCTATGAAAAATCGTAATCGACCCGTGGCAAAATGCAAATTATGCTAATAGTTCTTCTTAGTACTTTTTTTGGATTTTCCACCTCCCAGCCGTTAAAATGTTAGTAGTAATTTAACTAATGTGTGCTGTAAAGTTCCGTATGACCAAATAATATTATTTATTAATAGAATATTATTGACATGTATTTCAAGCATTGCTGCATTCACGTTGTATTTCTAAGTTGAACTGTTGTGTTTTTCTATGGTTATGTTAACTGTCATCTGTCATGTATTGGCGAGCTCACAGGCTATACTTACGCCCGGTTGCCTCACGCACGAGAGTTCCGCGTTCGATTCACGGTGAGATCAACAATGAAATGTGATTTTTCTCAGGTCTGGCTGTAATTTAAATGTAATTGAGCTTCCTGGCCTGTTGTGGAGCCAAGAATACAATTTCACTTTACATACTGTAATTTTTACTTACTTTTTGCGCCGATTTGTATGTAAAACTTCGTTTAATCATCCAACAATATTGTAATGCATGTATTTTTATAACCCACGAGATATGAATGCCTTCTGCTCAGTGTTTGACAGAAGAGCCACAGATAAAAAGTAATGTCATAGAAAATCCACTAAAAAGTCATAGAAGTTATGATTCGAGGATAAGCAACCGAGTTACGGTGCCTGGCGACAATTATTTTCGAAAACAAATTTAGTTATTACCTTGATACGAGCTATACATACGTGTCCAAAATATTCATAATTAAAAATTTATCCCCTTAAAATAAGCAGGTATTTTTATAATTCATCATGAAGTCAACTTTTATTTGTATTGGAAAAAAACGCGGCTATATTTTTTTTAAATCATCACGAATTAATATAACTTTCCAATACATTATTTTATGTACTAGGATTTTACAAACAATAAAGCACTTTAGCAATAATAACGTTTGGTTTAACGTTAGTGAATTCTAAATAAACGACCCCCGTTAAAAAAAAACATTTAAACCATATTTACCTGAGCCGTTACTAAGTAAATATTATTTCGTCTTTTGTTAAAGTTAATTTTGATTCAATATACCTAGGGTTAAATTTGAATGACCGAGCGACGAATAATTTTGTATTGGGAAAAAACGCAGAGATTTTTGAAAATATTTCATTTTACATTAATATAACCTTCCAATTCATTATTTTATGTACTAGGATTTCTCAAACATTAAAGCACTTTGGTAATAATAACTTTTCAGTGAATTATTATGGAGGATCTATGGAATTTCATCTAGAAATATCTTATCTTATTCAGAAAAGAACCACGTTTTCATTACCGCCGTTAAAATAAATATTTACTAAGTTCAATAATATTTTCTATTTATTCTTAAAGTAATTAGGGTTTAATCCCTTGGGTTGAATTTGAAAGACCGAGCAACGAATTCCAAAAAACATTATTTTCTAAATACAATTAAAATTAACATTTCTGTGGGAGAACAAAATTATTCAAATAATAAATCGCTAAACGACAGCCATTAAAATAATATTTGAAATGTAAGAACTTAACAAATTTTAGTAAAAATAACAAAATAAAACCCAAAACTTATTCCTTGATCGTACATACAAACCTCGCTTCCTCAACATTCATACATCTTTTTATGTGAGTACGTGCGGCGATTATTTCAACTTTTGACCCATTCACAAAACTTTAATTATTTTTTCCGCCATCATTAGCTTATTCGCACCCTGCGGTGTATAAGGCACTGCATCAGTTTTCCAATTGCGATGTACTAGCGATAATTAAAATACGTATGAAAACTAAATGTCCAGTAAAGGAATTATAAAATATTGCAGGGTAGAAGCTGATTTAAAATATATACATATTTCAAGTCCACCTTGCCTGGAATCGAACTAAGAACCCCAAGCATGGTAGGCGAACGCACTAACATGGTAGGTGAACGGGAATTGAAGTGAAAGTGGTGGTTTCCAACAGATTTTCGGCTAATGCCAAAGATTGGGGCCATCGACACGTACAATGTAGCCAACCGCGCTACGTAACAAACCTCGTGGAATTCTGACGGCTTTACGAGAGTCATCTGAAGCCACCTTCCAGCAGCGAAGGTCCCTCTACATCTAGGACATCCATTGTTCTTAAAGGAACGCCAGTTTCCCGCACCACCAGTGTGTGTGCTTTCCAACCACGGTCGCCCAGTCTTCCAGCTGGCTGTCGTCACCAACGGCACCGAATCCCGAGAGTCGCACAAGGCTCTATGCATGGCAGATCCTCGCCCAGGACATCGCCCAGCTTGTACTTGGCAGAGCGCAGCATTCGGACTATCATCCGTCAATTCTCCACATAGTAAAACTACGGGTAATATTGTGTTTTATATATATAAGTAAAGAGTGACAATCGCGAACTGCTTTAATTAAGGACCTAGCTCTGTCTGGAAGCAATTTCTTTGTCATGTCCCATGTTCTAAATTAATAATCATAGATACATTAAACTTAATTAGAATTACATTATTATAACGGGGAATTCAAATTGGAAAAACACGTGAATTCGTTTGCAACTTTACATACCCAATATGGCACCAGGGAAAAGCGATCATTTAATTAATTTCAAGTTTCCGATAGGCGATAGGGGCAAAAATGAACAGCTTCCTTCTATTTGTACGCGCGAACGTGAAACTTGATTTTATAGCCTCCGAGATAATTTAATCTCGTCTTATTTTTTTCTCAATCTCACCATCATCTCAATAACAAACTACCCCATATTTCAACGACATATTTCTATTTCATATCTGAAAGATTATTGTATTTAATGATTCTAGCCGTAATTTCTATGTTTGTTTGTGGATTTTTTTATGTCAGCGAGAAACATTCCCATTTATCTATGCTTCTAATGTCAAACTCTAAAAGAGCACGCCTTTCTATCTCGTGGATTATAAATATATACTTTTCAATATTATTGGATGATTAATATAAGTTTTTTATGCAAATCACCTCAAAAAGTAAGTTACAATTTTAATTTGCAAATTATAACAATATATATTCTATTTCTAGCACCACAACAGGCCTGGCGGCCTAATTTCAGTGGTGAATAACAGCCAAGCTTGAGGAAAATCATATTTTGTTGTGATCTCACCGTGAATTGAATCCGGAACTCTCGTGCTTGAGGCAACCGTCTTAGGTATACGTGAATTCTTCTGCTCAGTTATTTCACATACACATTTCTTCTGTTATTTCACATACTAGGCAACGTCTGAAATCAATTTTCCAATTTTTATACTTCTCGGACCAGTTGGTTTCTTCTTCTTCACGTGTCATTACGGGTTCCCCCGACGTTGACGATCACTCGGGAGAAAGCTTCCTTATCCTGAGCAGTGCGAAACAGCTCCTCCACAGTTCTAATCCTGGTCCATGCTCGGATGTTCCGAAGCCAGGAAAGCTGTTTTCTTCCGACCCCTCTACGTCCCTCGATCTTCCCCTTCGTGACAAGCTGAAGTATGGCATATTTATCACCTCTCAACACATGGCCAAAATACGAAATCTTACGGAGCTTAACAGTGGTGAATAGTTCTCTATTAGTATTGGCTCTACGTATATATATATAGTTGGATAATTTATAAAGCGCCATTTTTGCGAAAATCACCTCAAGGGCGCTGTACAATTAATAAATATCCCAGTACGTCTTGCAGCTACAGAGCGCATGGACGGTTGGGATTCTAGTTCCTCGTTTTCAATAAAGATCAATAAAAAATTATAACAGATAGGAGCTAGATTACAGGACGTCTTGCAGCTACAGAGCGCATAGACAGTTAGAAATTTAGCCCCCACTTACACATTTTAAAAATTGACAAATAAATTTAGTGTATTACAAAATAATAATAATATGAATAGTAAAAAGGAGTAAGATTACAACACGCCTTGCTGCTACTAAGCGCATAGACGATTGGAATTCTAGACCCCGTTTACAAAATTAAGGTATTTTAAAGTTGATATATTAAAGCTAGATAACCAATCATCGTGCAGCTACAAAGCGCATGGATGAGACGAATTCCAGCAAAGTTAAAACAATATAAATAAATCTATAAAAAATAGAGTATAGTAGTAAATTGGTCGAGTGTTCATACCAAGAAGTAAGCAATAAAAAACTAAATAAATCAAACACTGTTTCAACTCCATGACAAAGGGAGATAGATGTCCGAAGAGAAGCTTTTGTAGACAGTAGGTAGATCTCGTCGCCATGTGGCCCGCTGGCTAGTAGATAGTTTCTGGAAACGCACGTGTGTAGTACTATTATGCCTTTTGTTCCAATTCGTAATACTTCATTGTTGGTTATCATATCGGTCCAAGATATTCTTAACACTCAACGGTTGATCCACATTTCAAATGCTTCAAGGCGGTTTATAATATAAACTTTTAGAGTCCACGCCTCTACAGCGTACAGTAAGACAGACCATATATAACATTTCACCATTCGTTGTCTCAGCTTAAGGTTTATATTACGTCACAAAGAAGATTTTTCATTTTGTTAAATCCTGTTCGGGCTGCTTCTATTCTGCATTTTATCTCAATGTCGGGATCTAGATTTTCTGTGATGATACTGCCTAAGTACCTCAACTGTTTATTTTTTACAATATTAATTTCGTTTAGTTACAATATTTAAAGTTTGTCAAAATATCTGTAGAAAAAATACTGGATTGGAAAGAAGATCAAAATTAACAGAAATAGAGAAGGAATAGAATGAAAAATCAACAAATAGAAGAATTAAAGAAATTCGAATGTTCAAACATAGTCAAAATGGTAATTTTACACAGTGTGTAAGGTGGCCACATAAACCAGCCAATTACAGGTCATCAGCCCTGTAAATGCCTTGACTTGCATATTTTTTCTCTTAAATGTTCTCAGTTTATTTTGTTATTTGTTAAATTTTTTTTTACTAAAATATTTTATTCATTTTCAGAATAATTGTACCCGAGATGGAATGCAATATTATGGAAAACGCTTCCATAAATATTAAGACTGAACCGGTGACTGGTGGTTATGAAGGAGATGTTCTCCATACTAAGGAAGAAGCGGCATGTCTCTACAGGACCAAGGACCCATGCGTTGCTAGCGTGAAGGCTGAACCGGGAACTACTGATGTTCAAGGAGATATTCTTCATACTGAGGAAGAGGCGACATATCCCTACAGCAACAAGGAGCCATGTGTTGCCACCGTGAAGGCTGAACCGGGGACTGGCGACGTAGATGAATATATTCTTTGTAGTAGAAAAAAGGCACCATGGCTTTGCAAAAGCGAAGATCCAGGTGTTGGCGCCGTGAAGGTTGAACTGGGGACTGGCGATGATGAAGGAGATATTCTTTACACTGGGGAAGAGGCGCCATGCCCCTACAGTGTTGCTACTGTGAAGGCTGAACCGGAGACCAGCGATGTAATGGGAGATATTCTTTATACAGGTGAAGGGGCATCGTGTGCTTACAGGAGCAAAGAGCCGTGTGTTGTTACTGTGAAAGCTGAATCGGGAACTGGCGATGTAGAGGAGAATATTCTCTATAGTGGGAAAAATGCGCCATGGCCCTTTAAAAGCGAGGAGCCAAATGTTGCTACCGCGAAGGATGAACCGGGGACCAGTACAGACCAGCTAAGGATCACCAG